>NC_133135.1:103057970-103357970 GCF_048418815.1 Hemitrygon akajei | reverse complement strand
GAGAGCAAACCTCGCATTGTGATAAAAAACAAATCATGCAAACCGCAACGAGAGAAAAACTCATCGTGTGTAAAAAAAAAACACGGAAACGGCAATAAGAGCAAACCTTTCCGTGTGTAAAACATCAAATCAAGCAAACGGCAATGAGAGGAAACCTCCCCGTGTGCAATAAAACGAATCACGCAAATGTCAATGAGAGCAAAATTCTTTGTGTGATAAAAGTCAAATCACGCAAACGGCAATGAGAGCAAACCTCCCCGGGTGTAAAAAACAAATCACGCAAACGGCAATGAGAGCAAAACTCGCCGTGTGTAAAAAAAATACACAAACGGCAATAAGAGTATACCTGTCTGTGCGTAAAACATCAAATCACGCAAATGGCAATGAGAGCAAAAATCATCATGTGATAAAAGTCAAACCACGCAAATGATAATGAGAGGAAACATCCCCGTGTGTAAAAAAACAGATCACTCAAAAAGCAATCAGCGCAAACATCCCGGTATGTAAAAAAACAAATCACGCAAATGGCAATGAGAACAAAACTCGCCGTGTGTAAAAAAAACACGCAAACGGCAACAAGAGCAAACCTGTCCGTGTGTAAAACATCAAATCACGCAAAAGGCAATGAGAGGAAAATTCTTTGTGTGATAAAAGTCAAATCACGCAAATGGCAATGAGAGCAAACCTCCCCGTGTGTAAAAAAAAACACACAAACGGCAATAAGAGCAAACCTGTCGGTGTGTAAAACATCAAATCACGCAAACCGCAATGAGAGCAAACCTACCCGTGTGTAAAAAACAAATAACGCAAACGGCAATGAGAGCAAAACTCACCGTGTGTAAAAAAACCACGCAAACGGCAATAAGAGCAAACCTGACCGTGTGTAAAATATCAAATCACGCAAACGGCAATGAGAGGAAACCTCCCCATGTGTAATAAAGCAAATCACGCAAATGTCAATGAGAGCAAAACTCACCGTGTGTAAAAAAAACCCGCAAACGGCAATAAGAGCAAACCTGTCCGTGTGTAAAACATCAAATCACGCAAACGGCAATGAGAGCAAATGTCCTCGTGTGTAATAAAACAAATCACGCAAGTGTCAATGAGAGCAAAATACTTTGTGTGATAAAAGTCAAATCACGCAAACAGCAATGAGAGCAAAACTCGCCGTGTGTAAAAAAAACATGCAAACGGCAATAAGAACAAACCTGTCTCTGTGTAAAACATCAAATCACACAAACGGCAATGAGAGGAAACCTAGCCCTGTGCAATAAAACAAATCGTACAAACCCCAATAAGTACAAACTTCCCTGTGTGTAAAAATACAAATAATGAAAACAGCAATGAGAGCATACCTCCTTGTGTGATAAATAAATAAATCACGCAAACCGCAATGAGAGCAATGTTCCCTGTGTGTAAAAAATCAAAACACCCAAACGGCAATGAGAGCAAACCTCCCATTGTGATAAAAAAACAAATCACGCAAACGGCAATGAGAGCAAAACTCACCGTGTGTAAAAAAACACGCAAACGGCAATAAGAGCAAACCTGTCTGTGTGTAAAACATCAAATCACGCAAACGGCAATGAGAGGAAACCTCCCCGTATGTAATAAAACAAACCACGCAAATGGCAATGAGAACAAACCTCCCCGTGCATAAAAAACAAATCACGCAAACGGCAATGGAAGCAAAACTCCCCGTGTGTAGAAAAAACAAATCACAAAAAAGTTAATCAGAGCAAACCTCTTCGTGTGATAAAAGTCAAATCACGCAAATGGGAATGAGAGCAAACCTCCCATTGTGATAAAAAACAAATCACGCAAACGGCAATGAGAGGTTACCTCCCCATGTGTATAAAACAAATCACGGAAACAGCAATGAGCGCAAACCTCCCCATGTGGAATAAACAAATTACGCAAACGGCAATGAGAGCAAACCTCCCATTCTGATATTTAAAAAATCATGCAAATGGCAATGAGAGCAAACCTCCCCATGTGTAAAACACAAATCACACAAATGGTAATGAGAGCAAGATTCCCATTGTGATAAAAAACAAATCACGCAATTGGAAATGAGAGGAAACTGCCCCGAGTTTAAAAAACAAATCATGCAAACGGCAATGTTAGCAAACATTCTCCTCTGTAAAAAAACAAATCATACAAAGTGTAATGAGAGCAAACTTACCCGTGTGTAAAAAAATAAATCATACAAAGTGTAATGAAAGCAAACTTCCCCGTGTGTAAAAAAACAAGTCATACAAAGTGTAATGAGAGCAAACTTACCCGTGTGTAAAAAAACGAATCATGCAAACAGCAATGAGTGCATACTACCCCGTGTGTAAAAAAATAAATCATGGAAACAGCAATGAGAGCTAAACTCCACGTGCGTAAAAAAACAAATCACGCAAACACCAATGAGTGCAAACCTCCCCGTGTGTAATAAACAAATTACGCAAACGGCAATGAAAGCAAACCTCCCATTGTGATAAAAAACAAATCACGTAAACAGCAATAAGAGCAAAACTCCCTGTGTGTAAGAAAACAAATCACAAAAACAGCAATGAGAGGAAATCTCCCCGAGAGAAATAAAACAAATCATGCAAACGGCAACAACAGCAAACATCCCCGTGTTTAAAAAAATAAATCACGCATGTGGCAATGAGAACAAACCTCCCCCTGTGTAATAAAACAAATCATACAAACCCAAATGAGTGCAAACTTCCCTGTGTGTAAAAATACAAATCATGAAAACGGCAATGAGAGCATACCTCCTTGTGTGATAAATAAATCAATCACGCAAACAGAAATGAGAGCAAAACTCCCCGTGTGTAAATAAACAAATCACGCAAACGGCAATGTGAGCAATGTTCGCTGTGTGTAAAAAATCAAAACACCCAAACGGCAATGAGAGCAAACCTCCCCGTATGTAATAAAACAAATCACGCAAATGGCAATGAGAACAAACCTCCCATTTTGATAAAAAAACAAATCACGCAAACGGCAATGAGAGCAAAACTCACCGTGTGTAAAAAAACACGCAAACGGCAATAAGAGCAAACCTGTCTGTGTGTAAAACATCAAATCACGCAAACGGCAATGAGAGGAAACCTCCCCGTATGTAATAAAACAAACCACGCAAATGGCAATGAGAACAAACCTCCCCGTGCATAAAAAACAAATCACGCAAACGGCAATGGAAGGAAAACTCCCCGTGTGTAGAAAAAACAAATTACAAAAAAGTTAATCAGAGCAAACCTCTTCGTGTGATAAAAGTCAAATCACGCAAATGGGAATGAGAGCAATCCTCCCATTGTGATAAAAAACAAATCACGCAAACGGCAATGAGAGGTTACCTCCCCATGTGTATAAAAACAAATCACGGAAACAGCAATGAGCGCAAACCTCCCCATGTGGAATAAACAAATTACGCAAACGGCAATGAGAGCAAACCTCCCATTCTGATATTTAAAAAATCATGCAAATGGCAATGAGAGCAAACCTCCCTGTGTGTAAAACACAAATCACACAAATGGTAATGAGAGCAAGATTCCCATTGTGATAAAAAACAAATCACGCAATTGGAAATGAGAGGAAACTGCCCCGAGTTTAAAAAACAAATCATGCAAACGGCAATGTTAGCAAACATTCTCCTCTGTAAAAAAACAAATCATACAAAGTGTAATGAGAGCAAACTTCCCCGTGTGTAAAAAAACAAATCATACAAAGTGTAATGAGAGCAAACTTACCCGTGTGTAAAAAAACGAATCATGCAAACAGCAATGAGTGCATACTTCCCTGTGTGTAAAAAAATAAATCATGGAAACAGCAATGAGAGCTAAACTCCACTTGCGTAAAAAAACAAATCACGCAAACACCAATGAGTGCAAACCTCCCCGTGTGTAATAAACAAATTACGCAAACGGCAATGAAAGCAAACCTCCCATTGTGATAAAAAACAAATCACATAAACAGCAATAAGAGCAAAACTCCCAGTGTGTAAGAAAACAAATCACGAAAACAGCAATGAGAGGAAATCTCCCCGAAAGAAATAAAACAAATCATGCAAACGGCAACAAGAGCAAACCTCCCCGTGTTTAAAAAAACAAATCACGCAAGTGGCAATGAGAACAACCCTCCCCCTGTGTAATAAAACAAATCATACAAACCCCAATGAGTGCAAACTTCCCTGTGTGTAAAAAATCAAAACACCCAAACGGCAATGAGAGCAAACCTCCCATTGTGATAAAAAAACAAATCACGCAAACGGAAATGAAAGCAAAACTCACCATGTGTAAAAAAAAACACGCAAACGGCAATGAGAAGAAACCTCCCCGTGTGTAAAAAAACAGAATACCAAAACAGCAATGAGAGCTAACATCCCTGTCTGTAAAAAAACAAATCAAACAAACCCCAATGAGTGCAAACCTCCCTCTGTGTAAAAAAGAAAATAACACAAACATCAATGAGAGTAAAACTCCCTCAGTGTAAAAAGACAGATCATACAAACGGCAATGAGAGCAGACCTCCCCATGCATAAAAAAACAAATCACACCAACAGCAATGAAAGCAAACCAGCCCATGTGTAAAACATCAAATCACGCAAACGGGAAAGAGAGCAAACCTCGCATTGTGATAAAAAACAAATCATGCAAACCGCAACGAGAGAAAAACTCACCGTGTGTAAAAAAAAACACGGAAACGGCAATAAGAGCAAACCTTTCCGTGTGTAAAACATCAAATCAAGCAAACGGCAATGAGAGGAAACCTCCCCGTGTGCAATAAAACGAATCACGCAAATGTCAATAAGAGCAAAATTCTTTGTGTGATAAAAGTCAAATCACGCAAACGGCAATGAGAGCAAACCTCCCCGGGTGTAAAAAACAAATCACGCAAACGGCAATGAGAGCAAAACTCGCCGTGTGTAAAAAAAATACACAAACGGCAATAAGAGTAAACCTGTCTGTGTGTAAAACATCAAATCACGCAAATGGCAATGAGAGCAAAAATCATCATGTGATAAAAGTCAAACCACGCAAATGATAATGAGAGGAAACATCCCCGTGTGTAAAAAAACAGATCACTCAAAAAGCAATCAGCGCAAACATCCCGGTATGTAAAAAAACAAATCACGCAAATGGCAATGAGAACAGAACTCGCCGTGTGTAAAAAAAACACGCAAACGGCAACAAGAGCAAACCTGTCCGTGTGTAAAACATCAAATCACACAAACGGCAATGAGAGGAAAATTCTTTGTGTGATAAAAGTCAAATCACGCAAATGGCAATGAGAGCAAACCTCCCCGTGTGTAAAAAAAACACACAAACGGCAAAAAGAGCAAACCTGTCGGTGTGTAAAACATCAAATCACGCAAACCGCAATGAGAGCAAACCTACCCGTGTGTAAAAAACAAATAACGCAAACGGCAATGAGAGCAAAACTCACCGTGTGTAAAAAAACCACGCAAACGGCAATAAGAGCAAACCTGTCCGTGTGTAAAACATCAAATCACGCAAACGGCAATGAGAGCAAACCTCCCCGTGTGTAAAAAACAAATAACGCAAACGGCAATGAGAGCAAAACTCACCGTGTGTAAAAAAAACACGCAAACGGCAATAAGAGCAAACCTGTCCGTGTGTAAAATATCAAATCACGCAAACGGCAATGAGAGGAAACCTCCCCATGTGTAATAAAGCAAATCACGCAAATGTCAATGAGAGCAAAACTCACCGTGTGTAAAAAAAACCCGCAAACGGCAATAAGAGCAAACCTGTCCGTGTGTAAAACATCAAATCACGCAAACGGCAATGAGAGCAAACGTCCTCGTGTGTAATAAAACAAATCACGCAAGTGTCAATGAGAGCAAAATACTTTGTGTGATAAAAGTCAAATCACGCAAACAGCAATGAGAGCAAAACTCGCCGTGTGTAAAAAAAACATGCAAACGGCAATAAGAACAAACCTGTCTCTGTGTAAAACATCAAATCACACAAACGGCAATGAGAGGAAACCTAGCCCTGTGCAATAAAACAAATCGTACAAACCCCAATAAGTACAAACTTCCCTGTGTGTAAAAATACAAATAATGAAAACAGCAATGAGAGCATACCTCCTTGTGTGATAAATAAATAAATCACGCAAACCGCAATGAGAGCAATGTTCCCTGTGTGTAAAAAATCAAAACACCCAAACGGCAATGAGAGCAAACCTCCCATTGTGATAAAAAAACAAATCACGCAAACGGCAATGAGAGCAAAACTCACCGTGTGTAAAAAAACACGCAAACGGCAATAAGAGCAAACCTGTCTGTGTGTAAAACATCAAATCACGCAAACGGCAATGAGAGGAAACCTCCCCGTATGTAATAAAACAAACCACGCAAATGGCAATGAGAACAAACATCCCCGTGCATAAAAAACAAATCACGCAAACGGCAATGGAAGCAAAACTCCCCGTGTGTAGAAAAAACAAATCACAAAAAAGTTAATCAGAGCAAACCTCTTCGTGTGATAAAAGTCAAATCACGCAAATGGGAATGAGAGCAAACCTCCCATTGTGATAAAAAACAAATCACGCAAACAGCAATGAGAGGTTACCTCCCCATGTGTATAAAACAAATCACGGAAACAGCAATGAGCGCAAACCTCCCCATGTGGAATAAACAAATTACGCAAACGGCAATGAGAGCAAACCTCCCATTCTGATATTTAAAAAATCATGCAAATGGCAATGAGAGCAAACCTCCCCGTGTGTAAAACACAAATCACACAAATGGTAATGAGAGCAAGATTCCCATTGTGATAAAAAACAAATCACGCAATTGGAAATGAGAGGAAACTGCCCCGAGTTTAAAAAAAAAATCATGCAAACGGCAATGTTAGCAAACATTCTCCTCTGTAAAAAAACAAATCATACAAAGTGTAATGAGAGCAAACTTACCCGTGTGTAAAAAAATAAATCATACAAAGTGTAATGAAAGCAAACTTCCCCGTGTGTAAAAAAACAAGTCATACAAAGTGTAATGAGAGCAAACTTACCCGTGTGTAAAAAAACGAATCATGCAAACAGCAATGAGTGCATACTTCCCCGTGTGTAAAAAAATAAATCATGGAAACAGCAATGAGAGCTAAACTCCACGTGCGTAAAAAAACAAATCACGCAAACACCAATGAGTGCAAACCTCCCCGTGTGTAATAAACAAATTACGCAAACGGCAATGAAAGCAAACCTCCCATTGCGATAAAAAACAAATCACGTAAACAGCAATAAGAGCAAAACTCCCTGTGTGTAAGAAAACAAATCACAAAAACAGCAATGAGAGGAAATCTCCCCGAGAGAAATAAAACAAATCATGCAAACGGCAACAACAGCAAACATCCCCGTGTTTAAAAAAATAAATCACGCATGTGGCAATGAGAACAAACCTCCCCCTGTGTAATAAAACAAATCATACAAACCCAAATGAGTGCAAACTTCCCTGTGTGTAAAAATACAAATCATGAAAACGGCAATGAGAGCATACCTCCTTGTGTGATAAATAAATCAATCACGCAAACAGAAATGAGAGCAAAACTCCCCGTGTGTAAATAAACAAATCACGCAAACGGCAATGAGAGCAATGTTCGCTGTGTGTAAAAAATCAAAACACCCAAACGGCAATGTGAGCAAACCTCCCCGTATGTAATAAAACAAATCACGCAAATGGCAATGAGAACAAACCTCCCATTGTGATAAAAAAACAAATCACGCAAACGGCAATGAGAGCAAAACTCACCGTGTGTAAAAAAACACGCAAACGGCAATAAGAGCAAACCTGTCTGTGTGTAAAACATCAAATCACGCAAACGGCAATGAGAGGAAACCTCCCCGTATGTAATAAAACAAACCACGCAAATGGCAATGAGAACAAACCTCCCCGTGCATAAAAAACAAATCACGCAAACGGCAATGGAAGGAAAACTCCCCGTGTGTAGAAAAAACAAATTACAAAAAAGTTAATCAGAGCAAACCTCTTCGTGTGATAAAAGTCAAATCACGCAAATGGGAATGAGAGCAATCCTCCCATTGTGATAAAAAACAAATCACGCAAACGGCAATGAGAGGTTACCTCCCCATGTGTATAAAAACAAATCACGGAAACAGCAATGAGCGCAAACCTCCCCATGTGAATAAACAAATTACGCAAACGGCAATGAGAGCAAACCTCCCATTCTGATATTTAAAAAATCATGCAAATGGCAATGAGAGCAAACCTCCCCGTGTGTAAAACACAAATCACACAAATGGTAATGAGAGCAAGATTCCCATTGTGATAAAAAACAAATCACGCAATTGGAAATGAGAGGAAACTGCCCCGAGTTTAAAAAACAAATCATGCAAACGGCAATGTTAGCAAACATTCTCCTCTGTAAAAAAACAAATCATACAAAGTGTAATGAGAGCAAACTTCCCTGTGTGTAAAAAAACAAATCATACAAAGTGTAATGAGAGCAAACTTACCCGTGTGTAAAAAAACGAATCATGCAAACAGCAATGAGTGCATACTTCCCCGTGTGTAAAAAAATAAATCATGGAAACAGCAATGAGAGCTAAACTCCACGTGCGTAAAAAAACAAATCACGCAAACACCAATGAGTGCAAACCTCCCCGTGTGTAATAAACAAATTACGCAAACGGCAATGAGAGCAAACCTCCCCGTGTGTAAAACACAAATCACACAAATGGTAATGAGAGCAAGATTCCCATTGTGATAAAAAACAAATCACGCAATTGGAAATGAGAGGAAACCGCCCCGAGTTTAAAAAACAAATCATGCAAACGGCAATGTTAGCAAACATTCTCCTCTGTAAAAAAACAAATCATACAAAGTGTAATGAGAGCAAACTTCCCCGTGTGTAAAAAAACAAATCATACAAAGTGTAATGAGCGCAAACTTCCCCGTGTGTAAAAAAACAAATCATACAAAGTGTAATGAGAGCAAACTTACCCGTGTGTAAAAAAACGAATCATGCAAACAGCAATGAGTGCATACTTCCCCGTGTGTAAAAAAATAAATCATGGAAACAGCAATGAGAGCTAAACTCCAGGTGTGTAAGAAAACAAATGACGTAAACGGCAATGTGAGCAAACCTCCCAGTGTGTAAAAAGGGAAATCGCGGAAACGGCAATGAGAGCAAACATCCCCGCGTGTAAAAAAACAAATGACGCAAATGGCAATGAGAACAATCCTCCCCCTGTGTAATAAAACAAATCATACAAACCCCAATGAGCGCAAACTTCCCTGTGTGTAAAAATACAAATCATGCAAACGGCAATGAGAGCAAACCTCCTTGTGTGATAAATAAACAAATCACTCAAACAGAAATGAGAGCAAACTTCCCCGTGTGTAAAAAAACAAATCATACAAAGTGTAATGAGAGCAAACTTACCCGTGTGTAAAAAAACGAATCATGCAAACAGCAATGAGTGCATACTTCCCCGTGTGTAAAAAAATAAATCATGGAAACAGCAATGAGAGCTAAACTCCACGTGCGTAAAAAAACAAATCACGCAAACACCAATGAGTGCAAACCTCCCCGTGTGTAATAAACAAATTACGCAAACGGCAATGAAAGCAAACCTCCCATTGTGATAAAAAACAAATCACATAAACAGCAATAAGAGCAAAACTCCCCGTGTGTAAGAAAACAAATCATAGAAACCCCAATGAGCGCAAACCTCCCCATGTGGACTAAACAAATTACGCAAACGGCAATGAGAGCAAACCTCCCCGTGTGTAAAACACAAATCACACAAATGGTAATGAGAGCAAGATTCCCATTGTGATAAAAAACAAATCACGCAATTGGAAATGAGAGGAAACCGCCCCGAGTTTAAAACACAAATCATGCAAACGGCAATGTTAGCAAACATTCTCCTCTGTAAAAAAACAAATCATACAAAGTGTAATGAGAGCAAACTTCCCCGTGTGTAAAAAAACAAATCATACAAAGTGTAATGAGCGCAAACTTCCCCGTGTGTAAAAAAACAAATCATACAAAGTGTAATGAGAGCAAACTTACCCGTGTGTAAAAAAACGAATCATGCAAACAGCAATGAGTGCATACTTCCCCGTGTGTAAAAAAATAAATCATGGAAACAGCAATGAGAGCTAAACTCCATGTGTGTAAGAAAACAAATGACGTAAACGGCAATGTGAGCAAACCTCCCAGTGTGTAAAAAGGGAAATCGCGGAAACGGCAATGAGAGCAAACATCCCCGCGTGTAAAAAAACAAATGACGCAAATGGCAATGAGAACAATCCTCCCCCTGTGTAATAAAACAAATCATACAAACCCCAATGAGCGCAAACTTCCCTGTGTGTAAAAATACAAATCATGCAAACGGCAATGAGAGCAAACCTCCTTGTGTGATAAATAAACAAATCACTCAAACAGAAATGAGAGCAAAACTCCCCGTGTGTAAATAAACAAATCATGCAAACGGCAATGAGAGCAAAGTTCCCTGTGTCTAAAAAATCAAAACACCCAAACGGCAATGAGAGCAAACCTCCCAGTGTGTAAAGAACAGATTACGCAAATGGGAATGAGAGCAAATCTCCCATTGTGATAAAAAAACAAATCACGTAAACACCTATAAGAGCAAAACTCCCAGTGTGTAAGAAAACAAATCACGAAAACAGCAATGAGAGGAAATCTCCCCGAAAGAAATAAAACAAATCATG
This sequence comes from Hemitrygon akajei, assembly GCF_048418815.1. Lineage (NCBI taxonomy): Eukaryota > Metazoa > Chordata > Chondrichthyes > Myliobatiformes > Dasyatidae > Hemitrygon > Hemitrygon akajei. The sequence continues at coordinate 103,347,250 of NC_133135.1, read as the reverse complement.
CAAACGGCAACAAGAGCAAACCTCCCCGTGTTTAAAAAAACAAATCACGCAAGTGGCAATGAGAACAACCCTCCCCCTGTGTAATAAAACAAATCATACAAACCCCAATGAGTGCAAACTTCCCTGTGTGTAAAAAATCAAAACACCCAAACGGCAATGAGAGCAAACCTCCCATTGTGATAAAAAAACAAATCACGCAAACGGCAATGAGAGCAAAACTCACCGTGTGTAAAAAAGAACACACAAACGGCAATAAGAGCAAACCTGTCCGTGTGTAAAACATCAAATCACGCAAACCGCAATGAGAGCAAACCTCCCCGTGTGTAAAAAACAAATAACGCAAATGGCAATGAGAGTAAAACTCACCGTGTGTAAAAAAAACCCGCAAACGGCAATAAGAGCAAACCTGTCCGTGTGTAAAACATCAAATCACGCAAACCGCAATGAGAGCAAACCTCCCCGTGTGTAAAAAACAAATAACGCAAACTGCAATGAGAGCAAAACTCACGGTGTGTAAAAAAAACCCGCAAACGGCAATAAGAGCAAACCTGTCCGTGTGTAAAACATCAAATCACGCAAATGGCAATGAGAGCAAACGTCCTCGTGTGTAGTAAAACAAATCACGCAAGTGTCAATGAGAGCAAAATACTTTGTGTGATAAAAGTCAAATCACGCAAACAGCAATGAGAGCAAACCTCCCATTCTGATATTTAAAAAATCATGCAAATGGCAATGAGAGCAAACCTCCCCGTGTGTAAAACACAAATCACACAAATGGTAATGAGAGCAAGATTCCCATTGTGATAAAAAACAAATCACGCAATTGGAAATGAGAGGAAACTGCCCCGAGTTTAAAAAACAAATCATGCAAACGGCAATGTTAGCAAACATTCTCCTCTGTAAAAAAACAAATCATACAAAGTGCAATGAGAGCAAACTTCCCTGTGTGTAAAAAAACAAATCATACAAAGTGTAATGAGAGCAAACTTACCCGTGTGTAAAAAAACGAATCATGCAAACAGCAATGAGTGCATACTTCCCCGTGTGTAAAAAAATAAATCATGGAAACAGCAATGAGAGCTAAACTCCACGTGCGTAAAAAAACAAATCACGCAAACACCAATGAGTGCAAACCTCCCCGTGTGTATTAAACAAATTACGCAAACGGCAATGAGAGCAAACCTCCCCGTGTGTAAAACACAAATCACACAAATGGTAATGAGAGCAAGATTCCCATTGTGATAAAAAACAAATCACGCAATTGGAAATGAGAGGAAACCGCCCCGAGTTTAAAAAACAAATCATGCAAACGGCAATGTTAGCAAACATTCTCCTCTGTAAAAAAACAAATCATACAAAGTGTAATGAGAGCAAACTTCCCCGTGTGTAAAAAAACAAATCATACAAAGAGTAATGAGCGCAAACTTCCCCGTGTGTAAAAAAACAAATCATACAAAGTGTAATGAGAGCAAACTTACCCGTGTGTAAAAAAACGAATCATGCAAACAGCAATGAGTGCATACTTCCCCGTGTGTAAAAAAATAAATCATGGAAACAGCAATGAGAGCTAAACTCCATGTGTGTAAGAAAACAAATGACGTAAACGGCAATGTGAGCAAACCTCCCAGTGTGTAAAAAGGGAAATCGCGGAAACGGCAATGAGAGCAAACATCCCCGCGTGTAAAAAAACAAATGACGCAAATGGCAATGAGAACAATCCTCCCCCTGTGTAATAAAACAAATCATACAAACCCCAATGAGCGCAAACTTCCCTGTGTGTAAAAATACAAATCATGCAAACGGCAATGAGAGCAAACCTCCTTGTGTGATAAATAAACAAATCACTCAAACAGAAATGAGAGCAAAACTCCCCGTGTGTAAATAAACAAATCATGCAAACGGCAATGAGAGCAAAGTTCCCTGTGTCTAAAAAATCAAAACACCCAAACGGCAATGAGAGCAAACCTCCCAGTGTGTAAAGAACAGATTACGCAAATGGGAATGAGAGCAAATCTCCCATTGTGATAAAAAACAAATCACGTAAACACCAATAAGAGCAAAACTCCCAGTGTGTAAGAAAACAAATCACGAAAACAGCAATGAGAGGAAATCTCCCCGAAAGAAATAAAACAAATCATGCAAACGGCAACAAGAGCAAACCTCCCCGTGTTTAAAAAAACAAATCACGCAAGTGGCAATGAGAACAACCCTCCCCCTGTGTAATAAAACAAATCATACAAACCCCAATGAGTGCAAACTTCCCTGTGTGTAAAAAATCAAAACACCCAAACGGCAATGAGAGCAAACCTCCCATTGTGATAACAAAACAAATCACGCAAACGGCAATGACAGCAAAACTCACCGTGTGTAAAAAAGAACACACAAACGGCAATAAGAGCAAACTGTCCGTGTGTAAAACATCAAATCACGCAAACCGCAATGAGAGCAAACCTCCCCGTGTGTAAAAAACAAATAACGCAAATGGCAATGAGAGTAAAACTCACCGTGTGTAAAAAAAACCCGCAAACGGCAATAAGAGCAAACCTGTCCGTGTGTAAAACATCAAATCACGCAAACCGCAATGAGAGCAAACCTCCCCGTGTGTAAAAAACAAATAACGCAAACTGCAATGAGAGCAAAACTCACCGTGTGTATAAAAAACCCGCAAACGGCAATAAGAGCAAACCTGTCCATGTGTAAAACATCAAATCACGCAAATGGCAATGAGAGCAAACGTCCTCGTGTGTAGTAAAACAAATCACGCAAGTGTCAATGAGAGCAAAATACTTTGTGTGATAAAAGTCAAATCACGCAAACAGCAATGAGAGCAAAACTCGCCGTGGGTAAAAAAAACACGCAAACGGCAATAAGAGCAAACCTGTCTCTGTGTAAAACATCAAATCACACAAACGGCAATGAGAGGAAACCTCCCACGTGTGTAATAAAACAGATCATGCAAATGTCAATGCGAGCAAAAATCTTTGTGTGATAAAAGTCAAATCACACAACCGGCAATGAGAGGAAACATCGCCGCATGTAAAAAAACAGATCACTCAAACAGCAATCAGCACAAACATCCCCGTGTGTAAAAAAACAAAGGATGCAAACGGCAATGAGAACAAACCTCCCCGTGTGTAATAAACAAATTACTCAAATGGCAATGAGAGCAAACCTCCCATTGTGATATAAAACAAATCACGCAATTGGAAATAAGAGGAAACCGCCCCGAGTTTAAAAGACAAATCATGCAAACGGCAATGTTAGCAAGCATTCTCCTCTGTAAAAAAACAAATCATACAAAGTGTAATGAGAGCAAACTTACCCGTGTGTAAAAAAACGAATCATGCAAACAGCAATGAGTGCATACATCCCCGTGTGTAAAAAAATAAATCATGGAACCAGCAATGAGAGCAAACCTCCCCGAGTGTAAAAAAACAAATCACGCAAACACCAATGAGTGCAAACCTCGCCGTGTGTAATAAACAAATCACGCAAACGGCAATGAGAGCAAAACTCACCGTGCGTAAAAAAAACACACAAACGGCAATAAGAGCAAACCTGTCCATGTGTAAATCATCAAATCACGCAAATGCTAATGAAAGCAAAACTCCCCGTGTGTAAAAAAAAACAAATCACAAAAACGTTAATCAGAGCAAACCTCTTCGTGTGATAAAAGTCAAATCACGCAAATGGGAATGAGAGCAATCTTCCCATTGTGATAAAAAACAAATCACGCAAACGGCAATGTGAGGTTACCTCCCCGTGTGTATAAAAACAAATCACGGAAACAGCAATGAGCGCAAACCTCCCCATGTGGAATAAACAAATTACGCAAACGGCAATGAGAGCAAACCTCCCATTCTGATATTTAAAAAATCATGCAAATGGCAATGAGAGCAAACCTCCCCATGTGTAAAACACAAATCACACAAATGGTAATGCGAGCAAGATTCCCATTGTGATAAAAAACAAATCTCGCAATTGGAAATGAGAGGAAACCGCCCCAAGTTTAAAAAACAAATCATGCAAACGGCAATGTTAGCAAACATTCTGCTCTGTAAAAAAACAAATCATACAAAGTTTAATGAGAGCAAACTTACCCGTGTGTAAAAAAACTAATCATGCAAACAGCAATGAGTGCATACTTCCCCGTGTGTAAAAAAATAAATCATGGAAACAGCAATGAGAGCTAAACTCCATGTGTGTAAAAAAACAAATCACGCAAACACCAATGAGTGCAAACCTCCCCGTGTGTAATAAACAAATTACGCAAACGGCAATGAAAGCAAACCTCCCATTGTGATAAAAAACAAATCACGTAAACAGCAATAAGAGAAAAACTCCTCGTGTGTAAACAAAAAAACAAATCACAAAAACGTTAGTCAGAGCAAACCTCTTCATGTGATAAAAGTCAAATCACGCAAATGGGAATGAGAGCAATCCTCCCATTGTGATAAAAAAACAAATAACGCAAACGGCAATAAGAGCAAACCTGTCCGTGTGTAAAACATCAAATCATGCAAACGGCAATGAGAGCAAACCTCCCCGTGTGTAAAAAACAAATAACGCAAACGGCAATGAGAGCAAAACTCACCGTGTGTAAAAAAAACACGCAAACGGCAATAAGAGCAAACCTGTCCGTATGTAAAACATCAAATCACGCAAACGGCAATGAGAGCAAACCTCCCCGTGTGTAAAAAACAAATAACGCCAAACGGCAATGAGGGAAAACTCACCGTGTGTAAAAAAAACACGCAAACGGCAATAAGAGCAAACCTGTCTCTGTGTAAAACATCAAATCACACAAACAGCAATGAGAGGAAACCTCCCCTGTGTGTAATAAAACAAATCACGCAAATGTTAATGCGAGCAAAAATCTTTGTGTGATAAAAGTCAAATCACGCAACCGGCAATGAGAGGAAACATCGCCGCATGTAAAAAAACAGATCACTCAAACAGCAATCAGCGCAAACATCCCCGTGTGTAAAAAAACAAAGGACGCAAACGGCAATGAGAACAAACCTCCCCGTGTGTAATAAACAAATTACTCAAATGGCAATGAGAGCAAACCTCCCATTGTGATAAAAAACAAATCACGCAAACGGCAACAAGAGCAAACATCCCCGTGTTTAAAAAAACAAATCACGCAAGTGGCAATGAGAACAAACCTCCCCCTGTGTAATAAAACAAATCATACAAACCCCAATGAGTGCAAACTTCCCTGTTTGTAAAAATACAAATCATGCAAACAGCAATGAGAGCAAACCTCCTTGTGTGATAAAAAAACAAATCACGCAAACGGCAATGAGAGCAATGTTCCCTGTGTGTAAAAAATCAAAACACCCAAACGGCAATGAGAGCAAACCTCCCATTGTGATAAAAAACAAATCATGCAAACGGCAATGTGAGCAAACTTCCCCAGTGTAAGAAAACAAATCATACAAAGTGTAATGAGAGCAAACTTCCCCGTGTGTAAAAAAACAGATCACTCAAACAGCAATCAGCGCAAACATCCCCGTGTGTAAAAAAACAAAGGACGCAAACAGCAATGAGAGCAAACCTCACCGTGTGTAATAAACAAATTACGCAAATGGCAATGAGAGCAAACCTCTCATTGTGATATAAAACAAAATCACGCAAACGGCAATGTGAGCAAACTTCCCCAGTGTAAAAAAACAAATCATACAAAGTGTAATGAGAGCAAACTTCCCCGTGTGTAAAAAAACAAATCATACAAAGTGTAATGAGAGCAAACTTCCCCGTGTGTAAAAAAACAAATCATACAAAGTGTAATGAGAGAAAACATCCCCGTGTGTAAAAAAACAAATCATACAAAGTGTAATGAGAGAAAACTTCCCCGTGGGTAAAAAAACGAATCATGCAATCAGCAATGAGTGCATACTTCCCCGTGTGTAAAAAAATAAATGATGGAAACAGCAATGAGAGCAAACCTCCCCGTGTGTAAAAAAACAAATCACGCAAACACCAATGAGTGCAAACCTCCCCGTGTGTAATAAACAAATTCCGCAAACGGCAATGAAAGCAAACCTCCCATTGTGAGAAAAAACAAATCACGTAAACAGCAATAAGAGCAAAACTCCCCGTGTGTAAGAAAACAAATCACGAAAACAGCAATGAGAGGAAATCTCCCCGAGAGAAATAAAACAAATCATGCAAACGGCAACATGAGCAAACCTCCCCGTGTTTAAAAAAATAAATCACGCAAGTGGCAATGAGAACAAACCTCCCCCTGTGTAATAAAACAAATCATACAAACCCCAATGAGTGCAAACTTCCCTGTGTGTAAAAATTCAAAACACCGAAATGGCAATGAGAGCAAACCTCCCATTATGATAAAAAAAACAAATCACGCAAACGGCAATGAGAGCAAACCTGTCTGTGTGTAAAACATCAAATCACGCAAACGGCAATGAGAGCAAACCTCCCCATGTGTAAAAAACAAATCACACAAACGGGAATAAGAGCAAACCTCCCATTGTGATAAAAAACAAATCACGCAAACGGCAATAAGAGCAAACCTCCCCATGTGTAAAACACAAATCACACAAATGGTAATGCGAGTAAGATTCCCATTGTGATAAAAAACAAATCACGCAAACGGAAATGAGAGGTTACCTCCCCGTGTGTATAAAAACAAATCACGGAAACAGCAATGAGCGCAAACCTCCCCATGTGGACTAAACAAATCACACAAACGGTAATGAGAGCAAGATTCCCATTGTGATAAAAAACAAATCTCGCAATTGGAAATGAGAGGAAACCGCCCCAAGTTTAAAAAACAAATCATGCAAACGGCAATGTTAGCAAACATTCTGCTCTGTAAAAAAACAAATCATACAAAGTGTAATGAGAGCAGACTTCCCCGTCTGTAAAAAAACAAATCGTACAAAGTGTAATGAGAGCAAACTTCCCCGTGTGTAAAAAAACAAATCATACAAAGTTTAATGAGAGCAAACTTACCCGTGTGTAAAAAAACTAATCATGCAAACAGCAATGAGTGCATACTTCCCCGTGTGTAAAAAAATAAATCATGGAAACAGCAATGAGAGCTAAACTCCATGTGTGTAAAAAAACAAATCACGCAAACACCAATGAGTGCAAACCTCCCCGTGTGTAATAAACAAATTACGCAAACGGCAATGAAAGCAAACCTCCCATTGTGATAAAAAACAAATCACGTAAACAGCAATAAGAGAAAAACTCCTCGTGTGTAAAAAAAAACAAATCACAAAAACGTTAGTCAGAGCAAACCTCTTCATGTGATAAAAGTCAAATCACGCAAATGGGAATGAGAGCAATCCTCCCATTGTGATAAAAAAACAAATAACGCAAACGGCAATAAGAGCAAACCTGTCCGTGTGTAAAACATCAAATCATGCAAACGGCAATGAGAGCAAACCTCCCCGTGTGTAAAAAACAAATAACGCAAACGGCAATGAGAGCAAAACTCACCGTGTGTAAAAAAAACACGCAAACGGCAATAAGAGCAAACCTGTCCGTATGTAAAACATCAAATCACGCAAACGGCAATGAGAGCAAACCTCCCCGTGTGTAAAAAACAAATAACGCCAAACGGCAATGAGGGAAAACTCACCGTGTGTAAAAAAACACGCAAACGGCAATAAGAGCAAACCTGTCTCTGTGTAAAACATCAAATCACACAAACAGCAATGAGAGGAAACCTCCCCTGTGTGTAATAAAACAAATCACGCAAATGTTAATGCGAGCAAAAATCTTTGTGTGATAAAAGTCAAATCACGCAACCGGCAATGAGAGGAAACATCGCCGCATGTAAAAAAACAGATCACTCAAACAGCAATCAGCGCAAACATCCCCGTGTGTAAAAAAACAAAGGACGCAAACGGCAATGAGAACAAACCTCCCCGTGTGTAATAAACAAATTACTCAAATGGCAATGAGAGCAAACCTCCCATTGTGATAAAAAACAAATCACGCAAACGGCAACAAGAGCAAACATCCCCGTGTTTAAAAAAACAAATCACGCAAGTGGCAATGAGAACAAACCTCCCCCTGTGTAATAAAACAAATCATACAAACCCCAATGAGTGCAAACTTCCCTGTTTGTAAAAATACAAATCATGCAAACAGCAATGAGAGCAAACCTCCTTGTGTGATAAATAAACAAATCACGCAAACGGCAATGAGAGCAATGTTCCCTGTGTGTAAAAAATCAAAACACCCAAACGGCAATGAGAGCAAACCTCCCATTGTGATAAAAAACAAATCATGCAAACGGCAATGTGAGCAAACTTCCCCAGTGTAAGAAAACAAATCATACAAAGTGTAATGAGAGCAAACTTCCCCGTGTGTAAAAAAACAGATCACTCAAACAGCAATCAGCGCAAACATCCCCGTGTGTAAAAAAACAAAGGACGCAAACAGCAATGAGAGCAAACCTCACCGTGTGTAATAAACAAATTACGCAAATGGCAATGAGAGCAAACCTCTCATTGTGATATAAAACAAATCACGCAAACGGCAATGTGAGCAAACTTCCCCAGTGTAAAAAAACAAATCATACAAAGTGTAATGAGAGCAAACTTCCCCGTGTGTAAAAAAACAAATCATACAAAGTGTAATGAGAGCAAACTTCCCCGTGTGTAAAAAAACAAATCATACAAAGTGTAATGAGAGAAAACATCCCCGTGTGTAAAAAAACAAATCATACAAAGTGTAATGAGAGAAAACTTCCCCATGGGTAAAAAAACGAATCATGCAATCAGCAATGAGTGCATACTTCCCCGTGTGTAAAAAAATAAATGATGGAAACAGCAATGAGAGCAAACCTCCCCGTGTGTAAAAAAACAAATCACGCAAACACCAATGAGTGCAAACCTCCCCGTGTGTAATAAACAAATTCCGCAAACGGCAATGAAAGCAAACCTCCCATTGTGAGAAAAAACAAATCACGTAAACAGCAATAAGAGCAAAACTCCCCGTGTGTAAAAAAACAAATCACGAAAACAGCAATGAGAGGAAATCTCCCCGAGAGAAATAAAACAAATCATGCAAACGGCAACATGAGCAAACCTCCCCGTGTTTAAAAAATTAAATCACGCAAATGGCAATGAGAACAAACCTCCCCCTGTGTAATAAAACAAATCATACAAACCCCAATGAGTGCAAACTTCCCTGTGTGTAAAAATTCAAAACACCGAAATGGCAATGAGAGCAAACCTCCCATTGTGATAAAAAAAACAAATCACGCAAACGGCAATGAGAGCAAACCTGTCTGTGTGTAAAACATCAAATCACGCAAACGGCAATGAGAGCAAACCTCCCCATGTGTAAAAAACAAATCACACAAACGGGAATAAGAGCAAACCTCCCATTGTGATAAAAAACAAATCACGCAAACGGCAATAAGAGCAAACCTCCCCCTGTGTAACAAAACAAATCAAACAAACCCCAATGAGTGCAAACCTCCCTCTGTGTAAAAAAGAAAATAATACAAACAGCAATGAGAGTAAACCTCCCTGTGTGTAAAAAGACAGATCATACAAACGGCAATGAGAGCAAACCTCCCCATGCATAAAAAAACAAATCACACCAACAGCAATGAGAGCAAACCAGCCCATGTGCAAAACATCAAATCACGCAAACGGGAATGAGAGCAAACCGACCATTGTGATAAAAAACAAATCACGCAAATGGCAATGAGAACAAAACTCGCCGTGTGTAAAAAAAACACGCAAACGGCAACAAGAGAAAACCTGTCCGTGTGTAAAACATCAAATCACGTAAACGGCAATGAGAGGAAACCTCCCCGTGTGTAAAAAAACAAATCACGCAAATGTCAATGAGAGCAAAATTCTTTGTGTGATAAAAGTCAAATCACGCAAATGGCAATGAGAGCAAAAATCATCATGTGATAAAAGTCAAACCACGCAAATGATAATGAGAGGAAACATCCCCGTGTGTAAAAAAACAGATCACTCAAACAGCAATCAGTGCAAACATCCCCGTATGTAAAAAAACAAATCATGCAAATGGCAATGAGAACAAAACTCGCCGTGTGTAAAAAAAACACGCAAACGGCAACAAGAGCAAACCTGTCCGTGTGTAAAACATCAAATCACGCAAACGGCAATGAGAGGAAAATTCTTTGTGTGATAAAAGTCAAATCACGCAAATGGCAATGAGAGCAAACCTCCCCGTGTGTAAAAAAAACAAAACACAAAAAAGTTAATGAGAGCAAACCTCTTTGTGTGATAAAAGTCAAATCAGGCAAACGGCGATGTTAGCAAATATCCCAGTGTGTAAAAAAACAAAGGACGCAAACGGCAATGAGAGCAAACCAGCTCGTGTGTAAAACATCAAATCACGCAATCGACAATGAGAGCAAACCTCCCCATGTGTAAAAAACAATTCACGCAAACAGCAATGAGAGCAAACCTCCTCGTGTGTAAAAAACAAATCATGCAAACGGCAATGAGAGTAAACGTCACCCTGTGTAAAAAATGAAAAGGCGCAAACGGCAATGAGAACAAAGCTCCTCATGTGGAAAAAACAAATCACGCAAACGGCAATGAGAGCAAACCTCCCATTGTGATAAAAAACAAATCACTGAAACAGCAATGAGAGCAAAACTCCCCGTATGTAAACAAACAAACCACAACAACGTCAATGAGAGTAAACCTCCCCGTGTGTAAACAAAAAAAGGACACAAACAGCAATGAGAGCAAACCTCCTCGTGTGCAAAAAAACAAATGACGGAAACGGCAATAAGAGCGATCCTCCCCGTGTGTAAAAAAACAAATCACACAAACAGAAATGAGAGCACACCTGTCTGTGTATAAAACATCAAATCACGCAAACGGCAATGAGAGCAAACCTCCCCATGTGTAAAAAACAAATCACACAAACGGGAATAAGAGCAAACCTCCCATTGTGATAAAAAACAAATCACGCAAACGGCAATAAGAGCAAACCTCCCCCTGTGTAATAAAACAAATCAAACAAACCCCAATGAGTGCAAACCTCCCTCTGTGTAAAAAAGAAAATAATACAAACAGCAATGAGAGTAAAGCTCCCTGTGTGTAAAAAGACAGATCATACAAACGGCAATGAGAGCAAACCTCCCCATGCATAAAAAAACAAATCACACCAACAGCAATGAGAGCAAACCAGCCCATGTGTAAAACATCAAATCGCGCAAACGGGAATGAGAGCAAACCTACCATTGTGATAAAAAACAAATCACGCAAATGGCAATGAGAACAAAACTCGCCGTGTGTAAAAAAAACACGCAAACGGCAACAAGAGCAAACCTGTCCGTGTGTAAAACATCAAATCACGCAAACGGCAATGAGAGCAAAATTCTTTGTGTGATAAAAGTCAAATCACGCAAACGGCAATGAAAGCAAACCTCCCATTGTGATAAAAAACAAATCACGTAAACACCAATAAGAGCAAAACTCTCCGTGTGTAAGAAAACAAATCACGAATACAGCAATGAGAGGAAATCTCCCCGAGAGAAATAAAACAAATCATGCAAACGGCAACAAGAGCAAACATCCCCGTGTTTAAAAAAACAAATCACGCAAGTGGCAATGAGAACAAACCTCCCCCTGTGTAATAAAACAAATCATACAAACCCCAATGAGTGCAAACTTCCCTGTGTGTAAAAATACAAATCATGCAAACAGCAATGAGAGCAAACCTCCTTGTGTGATAAATAAACAAATCACGCAAACAGAAATGAGAGCAAAACTCCCCGTGTGTAAATAAACAAATCACGCAAACGGCAATCAGAGCAATGTTCCCTGTGTGTAAAAAATCAAAACACCCAAACGGCAATGAGAGCAAACCTCCCATTGTGATAAAAAAACAAATCACGCAAACGGCAATGAGAGCAAAACTCACCGTGTGTAAAAAACAAATAACGCAAACGGCAATGAGAGCAAAACTCACCGTGTGTAAAAAAAACACGCAAACGGCAATAAGAGCAAACCTGTCCGTGTGTAAAACATCAAATCACGCAAACGGCAATGAGAACAAACCTCCCCATATGTAATAAACAAATTACGCAAACGGCAATGAGAGCAAACCTCCCATTGTGATATAAAGCAAATCACGTAAACAGCAATGAGAGCTAAACTCCATGTGTATAAGAAAACAAATGACGCAATCGGCAATGAGAACAAACCTCCCAGTGTGTAAAAAAACAAATCACTGAAACAGCAATGAGAGCAAAACTCCCCGTATGTAAACAAACAAACCACAAAAACGTCAATGAGAGTAAACCTCCCCGTGTATAAACAAAAAAAGGACACAAACAGCAATGAGAGCAAACCTCCTCGTGTGCAAAAAAACAAATGACGGAAACGGCAATAAGAGCGATCCTCCCCGTGTGTAAAAAAACAAATCACACAAACAGAAATGAGAGCAAACCTCCCATTGTGATAAAAAACAAATCACGCAAACGGCAATAAGAGCAAACCTCCCCCTGTGTAAAAAAGAAAATAATACAAACAGCAATGAGAATAAACCTCCCTGTGTGTAAAAAGACAGATCATACAAACTGCAATGAGAACAAACCACCCCGTGTGTAAAAAACAAATCACGCAAACGGCAATGAGAGGAAACCTCCCTGTGCATAAAAAATCAAATCACGCAAACAGAAAAGAGAGCTAATCTCCCCGTGTGTAAAAAAACAAATGATTCAAACAGCTAACAGAGCAAACCTCCCCGTGTGTAAAAATCAAATCACGCAAACGGCAATGAGAGCAAAACTCCCCCATGTGTAAAAAAACAAATGATTCAAACGGCAAACAGAGCAAACCTCCCTGTGTGTAAAAATCAAATCACGCAAACAGCAATGAGAATAAATCGCCCCGCCTGTAAAAAAAAATCACGCAATCGACAATGAGAGCAAACCTCCCCATGTGTAAAAAACAATTCACGCAAACAGCAATGAGAGCAAACCTCCTCGTGTGTAAAAAACAAATCATGCAAACGGCAATGAGAGTAAACGTCACCGTGTGTAAAAAATGAAAAGGCGCAAACGGCAATGAGAGCAAACCTCCCCATGTGTAAAAAACAATTCACGCAAACAGCAATGAGAACAAAGCTCCTCATGTGGATAAAACAAATCACGCAAACGGCAATGAGAGCAAACCTCCCATTGTGATAAAAAACAAATCACTGAAACAGCAATGAGAGCAAAACTCCCCGTATGTAAACAAACAAACCACAAAAACGTCAATGAGAGTAAACCTCCCCGTGTGTAAACAAAAAAAGGACACAAACAGCAGTGAGAGCAAACCTCCTCGTGTGCAAAAAAACAAATGACGGAAACGGCAATAAGAGCGATCCTCCCCGTGTGTAAAAAATCAAATCACACAAACAGAAATGAGAACACACCTGCCTGTGTGTAAATAAACAAATCACGCAAACGGTAATGAGATAAAAACTCCCCTTGTGTAAAAAAACAAATCACACAAACGGAATGAGAGCAAACCACTTTGTGTGATAAAAAGCAAATCACCCAAACGGCAATGAGAGCAAACTTCCCTGTGTGGAAAAAGACAAATCACTGAAACAGCAATGAGAGCAAACATCCTTGTGTGATAAATAAACAAATCACACAAACAGAAAAGAGAGCAAAACTCCCCATGTGTAAAAAAACAAATGATTCAAACGGCAAACAGAGCAAACCTCCCCATGTGAAAAAATCAAATCACGCAAATGGCAATGAGAATACACCACCCCGTCAGTAAAAAAAAATCACGCAATCGACAATGAGAGCAAACCTCCCCGTGTGAAAAAATCAAATCACGCAAATGGCAATGAGAATAAACCGCCCCGTCAGTAAAAAAAAATCACGCAATCGACAATGAGAGCAAACCTCCCCGTGTGTAAAAAAACAAATCATACAAACCCCAATGAGTGCAAACTTCCCTGTGTGTAAAAATACAAATCATGCAAACGGCAATGAGAGCATACCTCCTTGTGTGATAAATAAACAAATCACGCAAACAGAAATGAGAGCAAAACTCCCCGTGTGTAAATAAACAAATCACGCAAACGGCAATGAGAGCAATGTTCCCTGTGTGTAAAAAATCAAAACACCCAAATGGCAATGAGAGCAAACCTCCCATTGTGATAAAAAAACAAATCACGCAAACGGCAATAAGAGCAAACCTGTCCGTGTGTAAAACATCAAATCACGCAAACGGCAATGAGAGCAAACCTCCCCGTGTGTAAAAAACAAATAACGCAAACGGCAATGAGAGCAAAACTCACCGTCTGTAAAAAAAAACACGCAAACGGCAATAAGAGCAAACCTGTCCGTGTGTAAAACATCAAATCACGCAAACGGCAATGAGAGCAAACCTCCCCGTGTGTAATAAAACAAATCACGCAAGTGTCAATGAGAGCAAAATACTTTGTGTGATAAAAGTCAAATCACGCAAACGGCAATGAGAACAAACCTCCCCGTATGTAATAAACAAATTACGCAAACGGCAATGAGAGCAAACCTCCCATTGTGATATAAAGCAAATCACGTAAACAGCAATGAGAGCAAAACTCCATGTGTGTAAGAAAACAAATGACGCAATCGGCAATGAGTGCAACCATCCCCGTGTGTAAAAAAACAGATCACTCAAACAGCAATCAGCGCAAACATCCCGTTGTGTAAAAAAAGAAAGGACACAAACGGCAATGAGAGCAAACCTCCCCGTGTGTAAAAAAACAAATCAAACAAACGGCAATGAGCGCAAACCTCCCTGTGCGTAAAAAATCAAATCACGCAAACAGAAAAGAGAGCTAATCTCCCCGTGTGTAAAAAAACAAATGATTCAAACAGCTAACAGAGCAAACCTCCCCGTGTGTAAAAATCAAATCACGCAAACGGCAATGAGAGCAAACTTCCTGGTGTGGAAAAATACAAATCAGGCAAACGGAAAAGAGAGCAAAACTCCCCCATGTGTAAAAAAACAAATGATTCAAACGGCAAACAGAGCAAACCTCCCTGTGTGTAAAAATCAAATCACGCAAACAGCAATGAGAATAAATCGCCCCGCCTGTAAAAAGAAATCACGCAATCGACAATGAGAGCAAACCTCCCCATGTGTAAAAAACAATTCACGCAAACAGCAATGAGAGCAAACCTCCTCGTGTGTAAAAAACAAATCATGCAAACGGCAATGAGAGTAAACGTCACCGTGTGTAAAAAATGAAAAGGCGCAAACGGCAATGAGAACAAAGCTCC
This sequence comes from Hemitrygon akajei, assembly GCF_048418815.1. NCBI lineage: Eukaryota > Metazoa > Chordata > Chondrichthyes > Myliobatiformes > Dasyatidae > Hemitrygon > Hemitrygon akajei. The sequence continues at coordinate 103,331,991 of NC_133135.1, read as the reverse complement.
TCATGTGGAAAAAACAAATCACGCAAACGGCAATGAGAGCAAACCTCCCATTGTGATAAAAAACAAATCACTGAAACAGCAATGAGAGCAAAACTCCCCGTATGTAAACAAACAAACCACAAGAACGTCAATGAGAGTAAACCTCCCCGTGTATAAACAAAAAAAGGACACAAACAGCAATGAGAGCAAACCTCCTCGTGTGCAAAAAAACAAATGACGGAAACGGCAATAAGAGCGATCCTCCCCGTGTGTAAAAAAACAAATCACACAAACAGAAATGAGAGCACACCTGTCTGTGTATAAAACATCAAATCACGCAAACGGCAATGAGAGCAAACCTCCCCATGTGTAAAAAACAAATCACACAAACGGGAATAAGAGCAAACCTCCCATTGTGATAAAAAACAAATCACGCAAACGGCAATAAGAGCAAACCTCCCCCTGTGTAATAAAACAAATCAAACAAACCCCAATGAGTGCAAACCTCCCTCTGTGTAAAAAAGAAAATAATACAAACAGCAATGAGAGTAAAGCTCCCTGTGTGTAAAAAGACAGATCATACAAACGGCAATGAGAGCAAACCTCCTCATGCATAAAAAAAAATCACACCAACAGCAATGAGAGCAAACCAGCCCATGTGTAAAACATCAAATCACGCAAACGGGAATGAGAGCAAACCTACCATTGTGATAAAAAACAAATAACGCAAACGGCAATGAGAACAAAACTCGCCGTGTGTAAAAAAAACACGCAAACGGCAACAAGAGCAAACCTGTCCGTGTGTAAAACATCAAATCACGCAAACGGCAATGAGAGCAAAATTCTTTGTGTGATAAAAGTCAAATCACGCAAACGGCAATGAAAGCAAACCTCCCATTGTGATAAAAAACAAATCACGTAAACACCAATAAGAGCAAAACTCCCCGTGTGTAAGAAAACAAATCACGAATACAGCAATGAGAGGAAATCTCCCCGAGAGAAATAAAACAAATCATGCAAACGGCAACAAGAGCAAACATCCCCGTGTTTAAAAAAACAAATCACGCAAGTGGCAATGAGAACAAACCTCCCCCTGTGTAATAAAACAAATCATACAAACCCCAATGAGTGCAAACTTCCCTGTGTGTAAAAATACAAATCATGCAAACAGCAATGAGAGCAAACCTCCTTGTGTGATAAATAAACAAATCACGCAAACAGAAATGAGAGCAAAACTCCCCGTGTGTAAATAAACAAATCACGCAAACGGCAATGAGAGCAATGTTCACTGTGTGTAAAAGATCAAAACACCCAAATGGCAATGAGAGCAAACCTCCCATTGTGATAAAAAAACAAATCACGCAAATGGCAATGAGAGCAAAACTCACCGTGTGTAAAAAAAACACACAAACGGCAATAAGAGCAAAACTCACCGTGTGTAAAAAAAACACGCAAACGGCAATAAGAGCAAACCTGTCCATGTGTAAAACATCAAATCACGCAAACGGCAATGAGAGCAAACCTCCCCGTGTGTAAAAAACAAATAACGCAAATGGCAATGAGAGCAAAACTCACCGTGTGTAAAAAAAACACGCAAACGGCAATAAGAGCAAACCTGTCCGTGTGTAAAACATCAAATCACGCAAACGGCAATGAGAGCAAACCTCCCCGTGTGTAAAAAACAAATAACGCCAAACGGCAATGAGGGAAAACTCACCGTGTGTAAAAAAAACATGCAAACGGCAATAAGAGCAAACCTGTCTCTGTGTAAAACATCAAATCACACAAACGGCAATGAGAGGAAACCTCCCCCGTGTGTAATAAAACAAATCACGCAAATGTTAATGCGAGCAAAAATCTTTGTGTGATAAAAGTCAAATCACGCAACCGGCAATGAGAGGAAACATCGCCGCATGTAAAAAAACAGATCACTCAAACAGCAATCAGCGCAAACATCCCCGTGTGTAAAAAAACAAAGGACGCAAACGGCAATGAGAACAAACCTCCCCGTGTGTAATAAACAAATAACGCAAATGGCAATGAGAGCAAAACTCACCGTGTGTAAAAAAAACACGCAAACGGCAATAAGAGCAAACCTGTCCGTGTGTAAAACATCAAATCACGCAAACGGCAATGAGAACAAACCTCCCCATATGTAATAAACAAATTACGCAAACGGCAATGAGAGCAAACCTCCCATTGTGATATAAAGCAAATCACGTAAACAGCAATGAGAGCTAAACTCCATGTGTATAAGAAAACAAATGACGCAATCGGCAATGAGAACAAACCTCCCAGTGTGTAAAAAAACAAATCACTGAAACAGCAATGAGAGCAAAACTCCCCGTATGTAAACAAACAAACCACAAAAACGTCAATGAGAGTAAACCTCCCCGTGTATAAACAAAAAAAGGACACAAACAGCAATGAGAGCAAACCTCCTCGTGTGCAAAAAAACAAATGACGGAAACGGCAATAAGAGCGATCCTCCCCGTGTGTAAAAAAACAAATCACACAAACAGAAATGAGAGCAAACCTCCCATTGTGATAAAAAACAAATCACGCAAACGGCAATAAGAGCAAACCTCCCCCTGTGTAAAAAAGAAAATAATACAAACAGCAATGAGAATAAACCTCCCTGTGTGTAAAAAGACAGATCATACAAACTGCAATGAGAACAAACCACCCCGTGTGTAAAAAACAAATCACGCAAACGGCAATGAGAGGAAACCTCCCTGTGCATAAAAAATCAAATCACGCAAACAGAAAAGAGAGCTAATCTCCCCGTGTGTAAAAAAACAAATGATTCAAACAGCTAACAGAGCAAACCTCCCCGTGTGTAAAAATCAAATCACGCAAACGGCAATGAGAGCAAAACTCCCCCATGTGTAAAAAAACAAATGATTCAAACGGCAAACAGAGCAAACCTCCCTGTGTGTAAAAATCAAATCACGCAAACAGCAATGAGAATAAATCGCCCCGCCTGTAAAAAAAAATCACGCAATCGACAATGAGAGCAAACCTCCCCATGTGTAAAAAACAATTCACGCAAACAGCAATGAGAGCAAACCTCCTCGTGTGTAAAAAACAAATCATGCAAACGGCAATGAGAGTAAACGTCACCGTGTGTAAAAAATGAAAAGGCGCAAACGGCAATGAGAGCAAACCTCCCCATGTGTAAAAAACAATTCACGCAAACAGCAATGAGAACAAAGCTCCTCATGTGGATAAAACAAATCACGCAAACGGCAATGAGAGCAAACCTCCCATTGTGATAAAAAACAAATCACTGAAACAGCAATGAGAGCAAAACTCCCCGTATGTAAACAAACAAACCACAAAAACGTCAATGAGAGTAAACCTCCCCGTGTGTAAACAAAAAAAGGACACAAACAGCAGTGAGAGCAAACCTCCTCGTGTGCAAAAAAACAAATGACGGAAACGGCAATAAGAGCGATCCTCCCCGTGTGTAAAAAATCAAATCACACAAACAGAAATGAGAACACACCTGCCTGTGTGTAAATAAACAAATCACGCAAACGGTAATGAGATAAAAACTCCCCTTGTGTAAAAAAACAAATCACACAAACGGAATGAGAGCAAACCACTTTGTGTGATAAAAAGCAAATCACCCAAACGGCAATGAGAGCAAACTTCCCTGTGTGGAAAAAGACAAATCACTGAAACAGCAATGAGAGCAAACATCCTTGTGTGATAAATAAACAAATCACACAAACAGAAAAGAGAGCAAAACTCCCCATGTGTAAAAAAACAAATGATTCAAACGGCAAACAGAGCAAACCTCCCCATGTGAAAAAATCAAATCACGCAAATGGCAATGAGAATACACCACCCCGTCAGTAAAAAAAAATCACGCAATCGACAATGAGAGCAAACCTCCCCGTGTGAAAAAATCAAATCACGCAAATGGCAATGAGAATAAACCGCCCCGTCAGTAAAAAAAAATCACGCAATCGACAATGAGAGCAAACCTCCCCGTGTGTAAAAAAACAAATCATACAAACCCCAATGAGTGCAAACTTCCCTGTGTGTAAAAATACAAATCATGCAAACGGCAATGAGAGCATACCTCCTTGTGTGATAAATAAACAAATCACGCAAACAGAAATGAGAGCAAAACTCCCCGTGTGTAAATAAACAAATCACGCAAACGGCAATGAGAGCAATGTTCCCTGTGTGTAAAAAATCAAAACACCCAAATGGCAATGAGAGCAAACCTCCCATTGTGATAAAAAAACAAATCACGCAAACGGCAATAAGAGCAAACCTGTCCGTGTGTAAAACATCAAATCACGCAAACGGCAATGAGAGCAAACCTCCCCGTGTGTAAAAAACAAATAACGCAAACGGCAATGAGAGCAAAACTCACCGTCTGTAAAAAAAAACACGCAAACGGCAATAAGAGCAAACCTGTCCGTGTGTAAAACATCAAATCACGCAAACGGCAATGAGAGCAAACCTCCCCGTGTGTAATAAAACAAATCACGCAAGTGTCAATGAGAGCAAAATACTTTGTGTGATAAAAGTCAAATCACGCAAACGGCAATGAGAACAAACCTCCCCGTATGTAATAAACAAATTACGCAAACGGCAATGAGAGCAAACCTCCCATTGTGATATAAAGCAAATCACGTAAACAGCAATGAGAGCAAAACTCCATGTGTGTAAGAAAACAAATGACGCAATCGGCAATGAGTGCAACCATCCCCGTGTGTAAAAAAACAGATCACTCAAACAGCAATCAGCGCAAACATCCCGTTGTGTAAAAAAAGAAAGGACACAAACGGCAATGAGAGCAAACCTCCCCGTGTGTAAAAAAACAAATCAAACAAACGGCAATGAGCGCAAACCTCCCTGTGCGTAAAAAATCAAATCACGCAAACAGAAAAGAGAGCTAATCTCCCCGTGTGTAAAAAAACAAATGATTCAAACAGCTAACAGAGCAAACCTCCCCGTGTGTAAAAATCAAATCACGCAAACGGCAATGAGAGCAAACTTCCTGGTGTGGAAAAATACAAATCAGGCAAACGGAAAAGAGAGCAAAACTCCCCCATGTGTAAAAAAACAAATGATTCAAACGGCAAACAGAGCAAACCTCCCTGTGTGTAAAAATCAAATCACGCAAACAGCAATGAGAATAAATCGCCCCGCCTGTAAAAAGAAATCACGCAATCGACAATGAGAGCAAACCTCCCCATGTGTAAAAAACAATTCACGCAAACAGCAATGAGAGCAAACCTCCTCGTGTGTAAAAAACAAATCATGCAAACGGCAATGAGAGTAAACGTCACCGTGTGTAAAAAATGAAAAGGCGCAAACGGCAATGAGAACAAAGCTCCTCATGTGGAAAAAACAAATCACGCAAACGGCAATGAGAGCAAACCTCCCATTGTGATAAAAAACAAATCACTGAAACAGCAATGAGAGCAAAACTCCCCGTATGTAAACAAACAAACCACAAGAACGTCAATGAGAGTAAACCTCCCCGTGTATAAACAAAAAAAGGACACAAACAGCAATGAGAGCAAACCTCCTCGTGTGCAAAAAAACAAATGACGGAAACGGCAATAAGAGCGATCCTCCCCGTGTGTAAAAAAACAAATCACACAAACAGAAATGAGAGCACACCTGTCTGTGTATAAAACATCAAATCACGCAAACGGCAATGAGAGCAAACCTCCCCATGTGTAAAAAACAAATCACACAAACGGGAATAAGAGCAAACCTCCCATTGTGATAAAAAACAAATCACGCAAACGGCAATAAGAGCAAACCTCCCCCTGTGTAATAAAACAAATCAAACAAACCCCAATGAGTGCAAACCTCCCTCTGTGTAAAAAAGAAAATAATACAAACAGCAATGAGAGTAAAGCTCCCTGTGTGTAAAAAGACAGATCATACAAACGGCAATGAGAGCAAACCTCCTCATGCATAAAAAAAAATCACACCAACAGCAATGAGAGCAAACCAGCCCATGTGTAAAACATCAAATCACGCAAACGGGAATGAGAGCAAACCTACCATTGTGATAAAAAACAAATAACGCAAACGGCAATGAGAACAAAACTCGCCGTGTGTAAAAAAAACACGCAAACGGCAACAAGAGCAAACCTGTCCGTGTGTAAAACATCAAATCACGCAAACGGCAATGAGAGCAAAATTCTTTGTGTGATAAAAGTCAAATCACGCAAACGGCAATGAAAGCAAACCTCCCATTGTGATAAAAAACAAATCACGTAAACACCAATAAGAGCAAAACTCCCCGTGTGTAAGAAAACAAATCACGAATACAGCAATGAGAGGAAATCTCCCCGAGAGAAATAAAACAAATCATGCAAACGGCAACAAGAGCAAACATCCCCGTGTTTAAAAAAACAAATCACGCAAGTGGCAATGAGAACAAACCTCCCCCTGTGTAATAAAACAAATCATACAAACCCCAATGAGTGCAAACTTCCCTGTGTGTAAAAATACAAATCATGCAAACAGCAATGAGAGCAAACCTCCTTGTGTGATAAATAAACAAATCACGCAAACAGAAATGAGAGCAAAACTCCCCGTGTGTAAATAAACAAATCACGCAAACGGCAATGAGAGCAATGTTCACTGTGTGTAAAAGATCAAAACACCCAAATGGCAATGAGAGCAAACCTCCCATTGTGATAAAAAAACAAATCACGCAAATGGCAATGAGAGCAAAACTCACCGTGTGTAAAAAAAACACACAAACGGCAATAAGAGCAAAACTCACCGTGTGTAAAAAAAACACGCAAACGGCAATAAGAGCAAACCTGTCCATGTGTAAAACATCAAATCACGCAAACGGCAATGAGAGCAAACCTCCCCGTGTGTAAAAAACAAATAACGCAAATGGCAATGAGAGCAAAACTCACCGTGTGTAAAAAAAACACGCAAACGGCAATAAGAGCAAACCTGTCCGTGTGTAAAACATCAAATCACGCAAACGGCAATGAGAGCAAACCTCCCCGTGTGTAAAAAACAAATAACGCCAAACGGCAATGAGGGAAAACTCACCGTGTGTAAAAAAAACATGCAAACGGCAATAAGAGCAAACCTGTCTCTGTGTAAAACATCAAATCACACAAACGGCAATGAGAGGAAACCTCCCCCGTGTGTAATAAAACAAATCACGCAAATGTTAATGCGAGCAAAAATCTTTGTGTGATAAAAGTCAAATCACGCAACCGGCAATGAGAGGAAACATCGCCGCATGTAAAAAAACAGATCACTCAAACAGCAATCAGCGCAAACATCCCCGTGTGTAAAAAAACAAAGGACGCAAACGGCAATGAGAACAAACCTCCCCGTGTGTAATAAACAAATTACTCAAATGGCAATGAGAGCAAACCTCCCATTGTGATAAAAAACAAATCACGCAAACGGCAATGTGAGCAAACTTCCCCAGTGTAAGAAAACAAATCATACAAAGTGTAATGAGAGCAAACTTCCCCGTGTGTAAAAAAACAGATCACTCAAACAGCAATCAGCGCAAACATCCCCGTGTGTAAAAAAACAAAGGACGCAAACAGCAATGAGAGCAAACCTCACCGTGTGTAATAAACAAATTACGCAAATGGCAATGAGAGCAAACCTCTCATTGTGATATAAAACAAATCACGCAAACGGCAATGTGAGCAAACTTCCCCAGTGTAAAAATACAAATCATAAAAAGTGTAATGAGAGAAAACTTCCTCGTGGGTAAAAAAACGAATCATGCAATCAGCAATGAGTGCATACTTCCCCGTGCGTAAAAAAATAAATCATGGAAACAGCAATGAGAGCAAACCTCCCCGTGTGTAAAAATACAAATCACGCAAACACCAATGAGAGCAAACCTCCCATTGTGATAAAAAACAAATCACGCAAACGGCAATGTGAGCAAACTTCCCCAGTGTAAAAAAACAAATCATACAAAGTGTAATGAGAGCAAACTTCCCCGTGTGTAAAAAAACAAATCATACAAAGTGTAATGAGAGAAAACATCCCCGTGTGTAAAAAAACAAATCATACAAAGTGTAATGAGAGAAAACTTCCCCGTGGGTAAAAAAACGAATCATGCAATCAGCAATGAGTGCATACTTCCCCGTGTGTAAAAAAATAAATGATGGAAACACCAATGAGTGCAAACCTCCCCGTGTGTAATAAACAAATTCCGCAAACGGCAATGAAAGCAAACCTCCCATTGTGAGAAAAAACAAATCACGTAAACAGCAATAAGAGCAAAACTCCCCGTGTGTAAGAAAACAAATCACGAAAACAGCAATGAGAGGAAATCTCCCCGAGAGAAATAAAACAAATCATGCAAACGGCAACATGAGCAAACCTCCCCGTGTTTAAAAAAATAAATCACGCAAGTGGCAATGAGAACAAACCTCCCCCTGTGTAATAAAACAAATCATACAAACCCCAATGAGTGCAAACTTCCCTGTGTGTAAAAATGCAAAACACCGAAATGGCAATGAGAGCAAACCTCCCATTGTGATAAAAAAAACAAATCACGCAAACGGCAATGAGAGCAAATCTGTCTGTGTGTAAAACATCAAATCACGCAAACGGCAATAAGAGCAAACCTCCCCCTGTGTAATAAAACAAATCAAACAAACCCCAATGAGTGCAAACCTCCCTCTGTGTAAAAATCACCCAAACGGCAATGAGAGCAAACTTCCCTGTCTGGAAAAATACAAATCACGCAAACAGCAATGAGAGCAAACCTCCCCTTGGGTGATTAATAAACAAATTGCGCAAACAGAAAAGAGAGCAAAACTCCCCGTGTTGAAAAAAACAAATGATTGAAACGGGAAACAGAGCAAACCTCCCCGTGTGAAAAAATCAAATCACGCAAACGGCAATGAGAATAAACCGCCCCGCCTGTAAAAAACAAATCACGCAATCGACAATGAGAGCAAACGGCCCCTGTGTAAAAAAACAAATTATACAAACGGCAATGAACGCAAACATCCCTGTGCGTAAAAAAACAAATCGCGCAAACAGCAATGACAGCAACGTCCCCGTGTGTAAAAAATCAAAAAGCGCAAAAGGCAATGAGAACAAACCTCCCCATCTGTAAAAAACAAATCACGCAAACGTCAATGAGAGCAAACCTCCCAGTGTGCAAAACACAAATCAGGCAAACGGCAATAAGAGCACATCACCCATAGTGATAAAAAACAAATCACGCAAACGGCAATGAGAACATACATTCTCGTATGTAAAAAAACAAATCATACAAGCTGCAATGAGTGCAAACTGCCCCCTGTGTAAAAAAACAAATGAAGCAAATGGCAATGAGAACAAACCTCCCCGTGTGTAAAAAAAACAAACGACACAAACGGCAATGACTGCAAACCTCCCATTGTGATAAAAAACAAATCACGCAAACGAAAATGAGAGCGAAACTCGCCGTGTGTAAAAAAACAAATCACGCAAATGGCAATGAGAGCGAACATACCCTTGTGTAAAAAAACAAATCATACAAACAGAATGAGAGCAAACCTCCACGTGTGATAAAAAGCAAATCACGCAAACAGAAATGAGAGCAAAACTCACCGTGTGTAAAAAAAACACGCAAACGGCAATGAGAGCAATGTTCCCTGTGTGTAAAAAAACAAAACATCCAAATGGCAATGAGAGCAAACCACCCCTTGTGTGATAAATAAACAAATTGCGCAAACAGAAAAGAGAGGAAAGCTCCCCGTGTTGAAAAAACCAAATGATTCAAACAGGAAACAGAGCAAACCTCCCCATGTGTAAAAATCAAATCATGCAAACGGCAATGAGAATAAACCTCCCCATGTGTAAAAACACAAATCATACAAACGGCAATGAGCGCAAACCTCCCCGTGAGTAAAAAAACAAATGACGCAAATGGCAATCAGAGCGAACATCCCCCTGTGTAAAAAAACAAATCACACAAACGGAAATGAGATGAAAACTCCCCGTGTGTAAAAAAACAAATTACGTAAACGGCAATGAGAGCGAACTTCCCCGTGTAAAATAACAAATTATACTGTTACGTATTCAGGCAACAATAAATATAGATGAACTAGGCAAAGGTTTAACAACAAATAACATGTTTATTAAACACTGAAACAAACCCCCTCAAAAGTAAACAAACCCAAACGTAACCGGAAAACAGCTGCTGTGCGACACATTCACAGTTCTTAATAGCTTTGCAGTCCCAAACAGTCTTTAAAGCGGTATTGGGAAAAAACAGTTCTTTAGAACGATATGCCGAAAGTTCAAAAGCTCACAGTACTTTTAAAAGGAGAGACTTTTTTAAAGCGAAGTAAATTCTCTTCCACGTCGATGTCCTTCGATTCCCCAGCGTCGAACTTTCCCACGAAGAATTTTATAAAATATAACGGCTTAAAGGTACTGACCTTTCTTCCATACTATTCTCAATCCTTTCTGGTCAACCCAGGGATTAACAACGAGAATAGTCAACGAAATCCTTCCGAATGAGGATCAAACAAGGTCGAACTTTTCCACCTTCGAAAATCGGTTCTCCTCGATTTTTACCTTCCAAACTTTTGTTCACTCTCCATCAGCAAAGAAACCGTTGGCAATGACCTTTTAAACTTTAGGCATTATATAGAACTTCATTTTTAACTAAACTGCGTCATCACATTAAATCACGCAGTGACATGAAGTCATCTTAGCAAATTCCGCCACGAACTGCCCCACCTGACAGGGTAGGTCTTCCTTTTATACCCTGTAGAAAAAACCTGTCACATGACCTCTACTGGCGGGAAAATGACATCACTCCACCATCACCAAACCATTACCTCATGTCCAGAATAACTTCAACCCCAGTCACGTGACAAGGGTACCACTGTCACGTGTCACGGGTACGTAACAATACAAACAGAATGAGAGCAAACCTCCCTGTGTGGAAAAATACAAATCACGCAAACAGAAATGAGAGCAAAACTCACCGTGTGTAAAAAAAACACGCAAACGGTAATGAGAGCAAACCTCCCCGTGTGTAAAAAAAGAAATCACGCAAACGGCAATGAGAGCAAACCTCCCCTTGTGTGATAAATAAACAAATCGCGCAAACAGAAAAGAGAGGAAAACTCCCCGTGTTGAAAAAAACAAATGATTCAAACGGCAAACAGAGCAAACCTCCTCGTGTGTAAAAATCAAATCACGCAAACGGCAATGAGACTAAACCGCCCCGCCTGTAAATAACAAATCACACAATCGACAATGAGAGCAAACCTCCCCGTGTGTAAAAAAAATGACACAAACGGCAATGAGAGCAAACCTCCTCATGTGTAAAAACATAAATGAAGCAAATGGCAATGAGAGCAAAATTCACCGTATGTAAAAAAAAACACGCAAACGGCAATGAGAGCGATCCTCCTTTGTATAAAAAAACAAATCATACAAACGGAAATGAGAGCAAACTTCATCCTGTGTAAAAAAACAAATCATACAAACCGAATGAGAGCAAACCTCCTCGTGTAATAAAAAACATATCACGCAAACAGCAATGAGAGCAAACCTCCTCGTGTGTAAAAAAACAAATCACGCAAATGGCAATGAGAACAAACCTCTCGGTGTGTAAAAAACAAATCATGCAAACGGCAATGTGAGGAAACTTCCCTGTGAGAAAAAGAACAATTCACGCAAACGGCAATCAGAGCAAATCTCCCCGTGTGTAAAAAAAACAAATGACACAAATGACAATGACTGCAAACCTCCCATTGTGATAAAAAACAAATCACGGAAACGAAAATGAGAGCGAAACTCGCCGTGTGTAAAAAAACAAATCACGCAAATGGCAATGAGAGCAAACATACCCCTGTGTAAAAAAACAAATCACACAAACGGAAATGAGGGCGAACTTCCCCTTGTGTAAAAAAACAAATCATACAAACAGAATGAGAGCAAACCTCCACGTGTGATAAAAAGCAAATCACCCAAACAGCAATGAGAGCAAACATCCCTGTGTGGAAAAATACAAATCACGAAAACAGAAATGAGAGCAAAACTCACCGTGTGTAAAAAAACCACGCAAACTGCAATGAGAGCAAACCTCTCCATGTGTAAAAAAACAAACCACGCAAACGGCAATGAGAGCAAACCTCCCATGTTTAAAAAAACAAATCACGCAAACGGCAACGAGAGCAATGTTCCCTGTGTGTAAAAAAACAAAACACCCAAATGGCAATGAGAGCAAACCTCCCCATGTGTGATAAATAAACAAATCGCGCAAACAGAAAAGAGAGCAAAACTCCCCGTGTTGAAAAAAACAAATGATTCAAACGGGAAACAGAGCAAACCTCCCCGCCTGTAAATAACAAATCACGCAATCGACAATGAGAGCAAACCTCCCCTTGTGTAAAAACACAAATCATACAAACGGCAATGAGATCAAAACTCCCTGTGTGTAAATAAACAAAACACTCAAACGGCAATGAGAGCAAACCTCCTTGTGTGATAAATAAACAAATCGCGCAAACAGAAAAGAGAGCAAAACTCCCCATGTGTAAAAAAACAAATGATTCAAACGGCAAACAGATCAAACCTCGCCGTGTGAAAAAATCAAATCACGCAAACGGCAATGAGAATAAACCTCCTCGTGTGTAAAAAACAAATCATACAAACGGCAATGAGCGCAAACCTTCCTGTGCGTAAAAAAACAAATCATGCAAACAGCAATGACAGCAAACATCCCCGTGTGTAAAAAAACAGAAGGCTCAAACGGCAATGAGATCAAACCTCCCAATCTGTAAAAATCAAATCAGGCAAACGGAAATGAGAGCAAACCTCCCAGTGTGATAAAAAACAAATCACCGAAACAGCAATGAGAGCAAAACTCCCTGTATGTAAAAAAACAAATCACAAAAACGTCAAAGAGAGCAAACCTCCCAATGTGAAAAACACTACTCAGGCAAACAGCAATGAGAGCACATCTCCCATAGTGATAAAAAACAAATCATACAAACAGCAATGAGAGCAACCGTCCCCGTGAGTAAAAAAATCAAAAGGTGCAAACGGCAATCAGAACAAACCTCCCCATCTGTAAAAAACAAATCACGCAAATGGCAATGATAGCGAACTTCCCCCTGTGTTAAAAAAACAAATCATACAACAGAATCAGAGCAAAACTCCACGTGTGTAAAAAACAAATCATACAAGCTGCAATGAGCGCAAACCTCCCCGTGTGTAAAAAAACAAATGACGCAAATGGTAATCAGAGCGAACATCCCCCAGTGTAAAAAAACAAATCATACAAACAGAATGAGAGCAAACCTCCACGTGTGATAAAAAGCATATCACCCAAACAGCAATGAGAGCAAACATCCCTGTGTGGAAAAATACAAATCACGCAAACAGAAATGAGAGCAAAACTCACCGTGTGTAAAAAAAACACGCTAACAGCAATGAGAGCAAACCTCCCCGTGTGTAAAAAGAGAAATCACACAAACGGCAATGAGAGCAAAACTCACCGTGTGTAAAAAAAACACGCAAACGGCAATGAGAGCAAACCTCCCGGTGTGTAAAAAAACAAAACACCCAAACGGCAATGAGAGCAAACCTCCCTTTGTGTGATAAATAAACAAATCGCGCAAACAGAAAAGAGAGGAAAACTCCCCGTGTTGAAAAAAACAAATGATTCAAACGGCAAACAGAGCAAACCTCCCCATGTATAAAAATCAAATCACGCAAACGGCAATGAGACTAAACCGCCCCGCCTGTAAATAACAAATCACACAATCGACAATGAGAGCAAACCTCCCCATGTGTAAAAATACAAATCATACAAACGGAAATGAGAGCAAACCTCCCCTTGTGTAAAAAACAATTCACGCAAACAGCAATGAGAGCAAACATCCCCGTGTGTAAAAAAAATGACACAAACGGCAATGAGAGCAAACCTCCTCATGTGTAAAAACATAAATGACGCAAATGGCAATGAGAGCAAAACTCACCGTATGTAAAAAAAAAACACGCAAACGGCAATGAGAGCGATCCTCCTTTGTATAAAAAAACAAATCACACAAACGGAAATGAGGGCGAACTTCCCCTTGTGTAAAAAAACAAATCATACAAACAGAATGAGAGCAAACCTCCACATGTGATAAAAAGCAAATCACCCAAACAACAATGAGAGCAAACATCCCTGTGTGGAAAAATACAAATCACGCAAACAGAAATGAGAGCAAAACTCACCGTGTGTAAAAAAAACACGCAAACGGCAATGAGAGCAAACCTCCCGTGTTTAAAAAAACAAATCACGCAAACGGCAACGAGAGCAATGTTCCCTGTGTGTAAAAAAACAAAACACGCAAACAGCAATGAGAGCAAACCTCCCCTTGGGTGATTAATAAACAAATCGCGCAAACAGAAAAGAGAGCAAAACTCCCCGTGTTGAAAAAAACAAATGATTCAAACGGGAAACAGAGCAAGCCTCCCCGTGTGTAAAAATCAAATCATGCAAACGGCAATGAGAATAAACCGCCCCGCCTGTAAATAACAAATCACGCAATCGACAATGAGAGCAAACCTCCCCATGTGTAAAAACACAAATCATACAAATGGCAATGAGATCAAAACTCCCTGTGTGTAAATAAACAAATCACGCAAACGGAAATGAGATAAAAACTCCCCGTGTGTAAAAAAACAAATCACGCAAACGGCAGTGAGAGCGATCCTCCCCATGTGTAAAAAACAAATCACGCAAATGGCAATGATAGCGAACTTCCCCGTGTTAAAAAAACAAATCATACAACAGAATCAGAGCAAACCTCCACGTGTGTAAAAAACAAATCATACAAGCTGCAATGAGCGCAAACCTCCCCGTGTGTAAAAAAACAAATGACGCAAATGGCAATCAGAGCGAACATTCCCCTGTGTAAAAAAACAAATCACACAAACGGAAATGAGATGAAAACTCCCCGTGTGTAAAAAAACAAATTACGTAAACGGCAATGAGAGCGAACTTCCCCGTGTAAAATAACAAATTATACAAACAGAATGAGAGCAAACCTTCACGTGTGATAAAAAACAAATCACCCAAACGGCAATGAGAGCAAAACTCACATTTCGTAAAAAAAACACGCAAACAGCAATGAGAGCAAACCTCCCCTTGGGTGATTAATAAACAAATCGCGCAAACAGAAAAGAGAGCAAAACTCCCCGTGTTGAAAAAAACAAATGATTGAAACGGGAAACAGAGCAAACCTCCCCGTGTGAAAAAAATCAAATCATGCAAACGGCAATGAGAATAAACCGCCCCGCCTGTAAAAAACAAATCACGCAATCGACAATGAGAGCAAACGGACCCTGTGTAAAAAAACAAATTATACAAACGGCAATGAACGCAAACATCCCTGTGCGTAAAAAAACAAATCGCGCAAACAGCAATGACAGCAACGTCCCCGTGTGTAAAAAATCAAAAGGCGCAAACGGCAATGAGAACAAACCTCCCCATCTGTAAAAAAAAATCACGCAAACGTCAATGAGAGCAAACCTCCCAGTGTGCAAAACACAAATCAGGCAAACGGCAATAAGAGCACATCACCCATAGTGATAAAAAACAAATCACGCAAATGGCAATGAGAACATACATTCTCGTATGTAAAAAAACAAATCATACAAGCTGCAATGAGTGCAAACCGCCCCCTGTGTAAAAAAACAAATGACGCAAATGGCAATGAGAACAAACCTCCCCGTGTGTAAAAAAAACAAATGACACAAACGACAATGACTGCAAACCTCCCATTGTGATAAAAAACAAATCACGCAAACGAAAATGAGAGCGAAACTCGCCGTGTGTAAAAAAACAAATCACGCAAATGGCAATGAGAGTGAACATACCACTGTGTAAAAAAACAAATCACACAAACGGAGATGAGGGCGAACTTCCCCTTGTGTAAAAAAACAAATCATACAAACAGAATGAGAGCAAACCTCCACGTGTGATAAAAAGCAAATCACCCAAACAGCAATGAGAGCAAACATCCCTGTGTGGAAAAATACAAATCACGAAAACAGAAATGAGAGCAAAACTCACCGTGTGTAAAAAAAACACACAAACGGCAATGAGAGCAAAACTCCCCGTGTGTAAAAAAACAAATCATGCAAACGGCAACGAGAGCAATGTTCCGTGTGTAAAAAAACAAAACACCCAAATGGCAATGAGAGCAAACCTCCCCTTGTGTGATAAATAAACAAATTGCGCAAACAGAAAAGAGAGGAAAGCTCCCCGTGTTGAAAAAAACAAATGATTCAAACGGCAAACAGAGCAAACCTCCTCGTGTGTAAAAATCAAATCACGCAAACGGCAATGAGACTAAACCGCCCCGCCTGTAAATAACAAATCACACAATCGACAATGAGAGCAAACCTCCCCGTGTGTAAAAAAAATGACACAAACGGCAATGAGAGCAAACCTCCTCATGTGTAAAAACATAAATGAAGCAAATGGCAATGAGAGCAAAATTCACCGTATGTAAAAAAAAACACGCAAACGGCAATGAGAGCGATCCTCCTTTGTATAAAAAAACAAATCATACAAACGGAAATGAGAGCAAACTTCATCCTGTGTAAAAAAACAAATCATACAAACCGAATGAGAGCAAACCTCCTCGTGTAATAAAAAACATATCACGCAAACAGCAATGAGAGCAAACCTCCTCGTGTGTAAAAAAACAAATCACGCAAATGGCAATGAGAACAAACCTCTCGGTGTGTAAAAAACAAATCATGCAAACGGCAATGTGAGGAAACATCCCCGTGTGTAAAAAAACAGAAGGCTCAAACGGCAATGAGATCAAACCTCCCAATCTGTAAAAATCAAATCAGGCAAACGGAAATGAGAGCAAACCTCCCAGTGTGATAAAAAACAAATCACCGAAACAGCAATGAGAGCAAAACTCCCTGTATGTAAAAAAACAAATCACAAAAACGTCAAAGAGAGCAAACCTCCCAATGTGAAAAACACTACTCAGGCAAACAGCAATGAGAGCACATCTCCCATAGTGATAAAAAACAAATCATACAAACAGCAATGAGAGCAACCGTCCCCGTGAGTAAAAAAATCAAAAGGTGCAAACGGCAATCAGAACAAACCTCCCCATCTGTAAAAAACAAATCACGCAAATGGCAATGATAGCGAACTTCCCCCTGTGTTAAAAAAACAAATCATACAACAGAATCAGAGCAAAACTCCACGTGTGTAAAAAACAAATCATACAAGCTGCAATGAGCGCAAACCTCCCCGTGTGTAAAAAAACAAATGACGCAAATGGTAATCAGAGCGAACATCCCCCAGTGTAAAAAAACAAATCATACAAACAGAATGAGAGCAAACCTCCACGTGTGATAAAAAGCATATCACCCAAACAGCAATGAGAGCAAACATCCCTGTGTGGAAAAATACAAATCACGCAAACAGAAATGAGAGCAAAACTCACCGTGTGTAAAAAAAACACGCTAACAGCAATGAGAGCAAACCTCCCCGTGTGTAAAAAGAGAAATCACACAAACGGCAATGAGAGCAAAACTCACCGTGTGTAAAAAAAACACGCAAACGGCAATGAGAGCAAACCTCCCGGTGTGTAAAAAAACAAAACACCCAAACGGCAATGAGAGCAAACCTCCCTTTGTGTGATAAATAAACAAATCGCGCAAACAGAAAAGAGAGGAAAACTCCCCGTGTTGAAAAAAACAAATGATTCAAACGGCAAACAGAGCAAACCTCCCCATGTATAAAAATCAAATCACGCAAACGGCAATGAGACTAAACCGCCCCGCCTGTAAATAACAAATCACACAATCGACAATGAGAGCAAACCTCCCCATGTGTAAAAATACAAATCATACAAACGGAAATGAGAGCAAACCTCCCCTTGTGTAAAAAACAATTCACGCAAACAGCAATGAGAGCAAACATCCCCGTGTGTAAAAAAAATGACACAAACGGCAATGAGAGCAAACCTCCTCATGTGTAAAAACATAAATGACGCAAATGGCAATGAGAGCAAAACTCACCGTATGTAAAAAAAAAACACGCAAACGGCAATGAGAGCGATCCTCCTTTGTATAAAAAAACAAATCACACAAACGGAAATGAGGGCGAACTTCCCCTTGTGTAAAAAAACAAATCATACAAACAGAATGAGAGCAAACCTCCACATGTGATAAAAAGCAAATCACCCAAACAACAATGAGAGCAAACATCCCTGTGTGGAAAAATACAAATCACGCAAACAGAAATGAGAGCAAAACTCACCGTGTGTAAAAAAAACACGCAAACGGCAATGAGAGCAAACCTCCCGTGTTTAAAAAAACAAATCACGCAAACGGCAACGAGAGCAATGTTCCCTGTGTGTAAAAAAACAAAACACGCAAACAGCAATGAGAGCAAACCTCCCCTTGGGTGATTAATAAACAAATCGCGCAAACAGAAAAGAGAGCAAAACTCCCCGTGTTGAAAAAAACAAATGATTCAAACGGGAAACAGAGCAAGCCTCCCCGTGTGTAAAAATCAAATCATGCAAACGGCAATGAGAATAAACCGCCCCGCCTGTAAATAACAAATCACGCAATCGACAATGAGAGCAAACCTCCCCATGTGTAAAAACACAAATCATACAAATGGCAATGAGATCAAAACTCCCTGTGTGTAAATAAACAAATCACGCAAACGGAAATGAGATAAAAACTCCCCGTGTGTAAAAAAACAAATCACGCAAACGGCAGTGAGAGCGATCCTCCCCATGTGTAAAAAACAAATCACGCAAATGGCAATGATAGCGAACTTCCCCCTGTGTTAAAAAAACAAATCATACAACAGAATCAGAGCAAACCTCCACGTGTGTAAAAAACAAATCATACAAGCTGCAATGAGCGCAAACCTCCCCGTGTGTAAAAAAACAAATGACGCAAATGGCAATCAGAGCGAACATTCCCCTGTGTAAAAAAACAAATCACACAAACGGAAATGAGATGAAAACTCCCCGTGTGTAAAAAAACAAATTACGTAAACGGCAATGAGAGCGAACTTCCCCGTGTAAAATAACAAATTATACAAACAGAATGAGAGCAAACCTTCACGTGTGATAAAAAACAAATCACCCAAACGGCAATGAGAGCAAAACTCACATTTCGTAAAAAAAACACGCAAACAGCAATGAGAGCAAACCTCCCCTTGGGTGATTAATAAACAAATCGCGCAAACAGAAAAGAGAGCAAAACTCCCCGTGTTGAAAAAAACAAATGATTGAAACGGGAAACAGAGCAAACCTCCCCGTGTGAAAAAAATCAAATCATGCAAACGGCAATGAGAATAAACCGCCCCGCCTGTAAAAAACAAATCACGCAATCGACAATGAGAGCAAACGGACCCTGTGTAAAAAAACAAATTATACAAACGGCAATGAACGCAAACATCCCTGTGCGTAAAAAAACAAATCGCGCAAACAGCAATGACAGCAACGTCCCCGTGTGTAAAAAATCAAAAGGCGCAAACGGCAATGAGAACAAACCTCCCCATCTGTAAAAAAAAATCACGCAAACGTCAATGAGAGCAAACCTCCCAGTGTGCAAAACACAAATCAGGCAAACGGCAATAAGAGCACATCACCCATAGTGATAAAAAACAAATCACGCAAATGGCAATGAGAACATACATTCTCGTATGTAAAAAAACAAATC
The DNA here is from genome assembly GCF_048418815.1 of Hemitrygon akajei. Lineage (NCBI taxonomy): Eukaryota > Metazoa > Chordata > Chondrichthyes > Myliobatiformes > Dasyatidae > Hemitrygon > Hemitrygon akajei. The sequence continues at coordinate 103,312,302 of NC_133135.1, read as the reverse complement.
ATACAAGCTGCAATGAGTGCAAACCGCCCCCTGTGTAAAAAAACAAATGACGCAAATGGCAATGAGAACAAACCTCCCCGTGTGTAAAAAAAACAAATGACACAAACGACAATGACTGCAAACCTCCCATTGTGATAAAAAACAAATCACGCAAACGAAAATGAGAGCGAAACTCGCCGTGTGTAAAAAAACAAATCACGCAAATGGCAATGAGAGTGAACATACCACTGTGTAAAAAAACAAATCACACAAACGGAGATGAGGGCGAACTTCCCCTTGTGTAAAAAAACAAATCATACAAACAGAATGAGAGCAAACCTCCACGTGTGATAAAAAGCAAATCACCCAAACAGCAATGAGAGCAAACATCCCTGTGTGGAAAAATACAAATCACGAAAACAGAAATGAGAGCAAAACTCACCGTGTGTAAAAAAAACACACAAACGGCAATGAGAGCAAAACTCCCCGTGTGTAAAAAAACAAATCATGCAAACGGCAACGAGAGCAATGTTCCGTGTGTAAAAAAACAAAACACCCAAATGGCAATGAGAGCAAACCTCCCCTTGTGTGATAAATAAACAAATTGCGCAAACAGAAAAGAGAGGAAAGCTCCCCGTGTTGAAAAAAACAAATGATTCAAACGGCAAACAGAGCAAACCTCCTCGTGTGTAAAAATCAAATCACGCAAACGGCAATGAGACTAAACCGCCCCGCCTGTAAATAACAAATCACACAATCGACAATGAGAGCAAACCTCCCCGTGTGTAAAAAAAATGACACAAACGGCAATGAGAGCAAACCTCCTCATGTGTAAAAACATAAATGAAGCAAATGGCAATGAGAGCAAAATTCACCGTATGTAAAAAAAAACACGCAAACGGCAATGAGAGCGATCCTCCTTTGTATAAAAAAACAAATCATACAAACGGAAATGAGAGCAAACTTCATCCTGTGTAAAAAAACAAATCATACAAACCGAATGAGAGCAAACCTCCTCGTGTAATAAAAAACATATCACGCAAACAGCAATGAGAGCAAACCTCCTCGTGTGTAAAAAAACAAATCACGCAAATGGCAATGAGAACAAACCTCTCGGTGTGTAAAAAACAAATCATGCAAACGGCAATGTGAGGAAACTTCCCTGTGAGAAAAAGAACAATTCACGCAAACGGCAATCAGAGCAAATCTCCCCGTGTGTAAAAAAAACAAATGACACAAATGACAATGACTGCAAACCTCCCATTGTGATAAAAAACAAATCACGGAAACGAAAATGAGAGCGAAACTCGCCGTGTGTAAAAAAACAAATCACGCAAATGGCAATGAGAGCAAACATACCCCTGTGTAAAAAAACAAATCACACAAACGGAAATGAGGGCGAACTTCCCCTTGTGTAAAAAAACAAATCATACAAACAGAATGAGAGCAAACCTCCACGTGTGATAAAAAGCAAATCACCCAAACAGCAATGAGAGCAAACATCCCTGTGTGGAAAAATACAAATCACGAAAACAGAAATGAGAGCAAAACTCACCGTGTGTAAAAAAACCACGCAAACTGCAATGAGAGCAAACCTCTCCGTGTGTAAAAAAACAAACCACGCAAACGGCAATGAGAGCAAACCTCCCATGTTTAAAAAAACAAATCACGCAAACGGCAACGAGAGCAATGTTCCCTGTGTGTAAAAAAACAAAACACCCAAATGGCAATGAGAGCAAACCTCCCCATGTGTGATAAATAAACAAATCGCGCAAACAGAAAAGAGAGCAAAACTCCCCGTGTTGAAAAAAACAAATGATTCAAACGGGAAACAGAGCAAACCTCCCCGCCTGTAAATAACAAATCACGCAATCGACAATGAGAGCAAACCTCCCCTTGTGTAAAAACACAAATCATACAAACGGCAATGAGATCAAAACTCCCTGTGTGTAAATAAACAAAACACTCAAACGGCAATGAGAGCAAACCTCCTTGTGTGATAAATAAACAAATCGCGCAAACAGAAAAGAGAGCAAAACTCCCCATGTGTAAAAAAACAAATGATTCAAACGGCAAACAGATCAAACCTCGCCGTGTGAAAAAATCAAATCACGCAAACGGCAATGAGAATAAACCTCCTCGTGTGTAAAAAACAAATCATACAAACGGCAATGAGCGCAAACCTTCCTGTGCGTAAAAAAACAAATCATGCAAACAGCAATGACAGCAAACATCCCCGTGTGTAAAAAAACAGAAGGCTCAAACGGCAATGAGATCAAACCTCCCAATCTGTAAAAATCAAATCAGGCAAACGGAAATGAGAGCAAACCTCCCAGTGTGATAAAAAACAAATCACCGAAACAGCAATGAGAGCAAAACTCCCTGTATGTAAAAAAACAAATCACAAAAACGTCAAAGAGAGCAAACCTCCCAATGTGAAAAACACTACTCAGGCAAACAGCAATGAGAGCACATCTCCCATAGTGATAAAAAACAAATCATACAAACAGCAATGAGAGCAACCGTCCCCGTGAGTAAAAAAATCAAAAGGTGCAAACGGCAATCAGAACAAACCTCCCCATCTGTAAAAAACAAATCACGCAAATGGCAATGATAGCGAACTTCCCCCTGTGTTAAAAAAACAAATCATACAACAGAATCAGAGCAAAACTCCACGTGTGTAAAAAACAAATCATACAAGCTGCAATGAGCGCAAACCTCCCCGTGTGTAAAAAAACAAATGACGCAAATGGTAATCAGAGCGAACATCCCCCAGTGTAAAAAAACAAATCATACAAACAGAATGAGAGCAAACCTCCACGTGTGATAAAAAGCATATCACCCAAACAGCAATGAGAGCAAACATCCCTGTGTGGAAAAATACAAATCACGCAAACAGAAATGAGAGCAAAACTCACCGTGTGTAAAAAAAACACGCTAACAGCAATGAGAGCAAACCTCCCCGTGTGTAAAAAGAGAAATCACACAAACGGCAATGAGAGCAAAACTCACCGTGTGTAAAAAAAACACGCAAACGGCAATGAGAGCGATCCTCCTTTGTATAAAAAAACAAAACACCCAAACGGCAATGAGAGCAAACCTCCCTTTGTGTGATAAATAAACAAATCGCGCAAACAGAAAAGAGAGCAAACCTCCTCGTGTAATAAAAAACATATCACGCAAACAGCAATGAGAGCAAACCTCCTCGTGTGTAAAAAAACAAATCACGCAAATGGCAATGAGAACAAACCTCTCGGTGTGTAAAAAACAAATCATGCAAACGGCAATGTGAGGAAACTTCCCTGTGAGAAAAAGAACAATTCACGCAAACGGCAATCAGAGCAAATCTCCCCGTGTGTAAAAAAAACAAATGACACAAATGACAATGACTGCAAACCTCCCATTGTGATAAAAAACAAATCACGGAAACGAAAATGAGAGCGAAACTCGCCGTGTGTAAAAAAACAAATCACGCAAATGGCAATGAGAGCAAACATACCCCTGTGTAAAAAAACAAATCACACAAACGGAAATGAGGGCGAACTTCCCCTTGTGTAAAAAAACAAATCATACAAACAGAATGAGAGCAAACCTCCACGTGTGATAAAAAGCAAATCACCCAAACAGCAATGAGAGCAAACATCCCTGTGTGGAAAAATACAAATCACGAAAACAGAAATGAGAGCAAAACTCACCGTGTGTAAAAAAACCACGCAAACTGCAATGAGAGCAAACCTCTCCGTGTGTAAAAAAACAAACCACGCAAACGGCAATGAGAGCAAACCTCCCATGTTTAAAAAAACAAATCACGCAAACGGCAACGAGAGCAATGTTCCCTGTGTGTAAAAAAACAAAACACCCAAATGGCAATGAGAGCAAACCTCCCCATGTGTGATAAATAAACAAATCGCGCAAACAGAAAAGAGAGCAAAACTCCCCGTGTTGAAAAAAACAAATGATTCAAACGGGAAACAGAGCAAACCTCCCCGCCTGTAAATAACAAATCACGCAATCGACAATGAGAGCAAACCTCCCCTTGTGTAAAAACACAAATCATACAAACGGCAATGAGATCAAAACTCCCTGTGTGTAAATAAACAAAACACTCAAACGGCAATGAGAGCAAACCTCCTTGTGTGATAAATAAACAAATCGCGCAAACAGAAAAGAGAGCAAAACTCCCCATGTGTAAAAAAACAAATGATTCAAACGGCAAACAGATCAAACCTCGCCGTGTGAAAAAATCAAATCACGCAAACGGCAATGAGAATAAACCTCCTCGTGTGTAAAAAACAAATCATACAAACGGCAATGAGCGCAAACCTTCCTGTGCGTAAAAAAACAAATCATGCAAACAGCAATGACAGCAAACATCCCCGTGTGTAAAAAAACAGAAGGCTCAAACGGCAATGAGATCAAACCTCCCAATCTGTAAAAATCAAATCAGGCAAACGGAAATGAGAGCAAACCTCCCAGTGTGATAAAAAACAAATCACCGAAACAGCAATGAGAGCAAAACTCCCCGTATGTAAAAAAACAAATCACAAAAACGTCAAAGAGAGCAAACCTCCCAATGTGAAAAACACTACTCAGGCAAACAGCAATGAGAGCACATCTCCCATAGTGATAAAAAACAAATCATACAAACAGCAATGAGAGCAACCGTCCCCGTGAGTAAAAAAATCAAAAGGTGCAAACGGCAATCAGAACAAACCTCCCCATCTGTAAAAAACAAATCACGCAAATGGCAATGATAGCGAACTTCCCCCGTGTTAAAAAAACAAATCATACAACAGAATCAGAGCAAAACTCCACGTGTGTAAAAAACAAATCATACAAGCTGCAATGAGCGCAAACCTCCCCGTGTGTAAAAAAACAAATGACGCAAATGGTAATCAGAGCGAACATCCCCCAGTGTAAAAAAACAAATCATACAAACAGAATGAGAGCAAACCTCCACGTGTGATAAAAAGCATATCACCCAAACAGCAATGAGAGCAAACATCCCTGTGTGGAAAAATACAAATCACGCAAACAGAAATGAGAGCAAAACTCACCGTGTGTAAAAAAAACACGCTAACAGCAATGAGAGCAAACCTCCCCGTGTGTAAAAAGAGAAATCACACAAACGGCAATGAGAGCAAAACTCACCGTGTGTAAAAAAAACACGCAAACGGCAATGAGAGCAAACCTCCCGGTGTGTAAAAAAACAAAACACCCAAACGGCAATGAGAGCAAACCTCCCTTTGTGTGATAAATAAACAAATCGCGCAAACAGAAAAGAGAGGAAAACTCCCCGTGTTGAAAAAAACAAATGATTCAAACGGCAAACAGAGCAAACCTCCCCATGTATAAAAATCAAATCACGCAAACGGCAATGAGACTAAACCGCCCCGCCTGTAAATAACAAATCACACAATCGACAATGAGAGCAAACCTCCCCATGTGTAAAAATACAAATCATACAAACGGAAATGAGAGCAAACCTCCCCTTGTGTAAAAAACAATTCACGCAAACAGCAATGAGAGCAAACATCCCCGTGTGTAAAAAAAATGACACAAACGGCAATGAGAGCAAACCTCCTCATGTGTAAAAACATAAATGACGCAAATGGCAATGAGAGCAAAACTCACCGTATGTAAAAAAAAAACACGCAAACGGCAATGAGAGCGATCCTCCTTTGTATAAAAAAACAAATCACACAAACGGAAATGAGGGCGAACTTCCCCTTGTGTAAAAAAACAAATCATACAAACAGAATGAGAGCAAACCTCCACATGTGATAAAAAGCAAATCACCCAAACAACAATGAGAGCAAACATCCCTGTGTGGAAAAATACAAATCACGCAAACAGAAATGAGAGCAAAACTCACCGTGTGTAAAAAAAACACGCAAACGGCAATGAGAGCAAACCTCCCGTGTTTAAAAAAACAAATCACGCAAACGGCAACGAGAGCAATGTTCCCTGTGTGTAAAAAAACAAAACACGCAAACAGCAATGAGAGCAAACCTCCCCTTGGGTGATTAATAAACAAATCGCGCAAACAGAAAAGAGAGCAAAACTCCCCGTGTTGAAAAAAACAAATGATTCAAACGGGAAACAGAGCAAGCCTCCCCGTGTGTAAAAATCAAATCATGCAAACGGCAATGAGAATAAACCGCCCCGCCTGTAAATAACAAATCACGCAATCGACAATGAGAGCAAACCTCCCCATGTGTAAAAACACAAATCATACAAATGGCAATGAGATCAAAACTCCCTGTGTGTAAATAAACAAATCACGCAAACGGAAATGAGATAAAAACTCCCCGTGTGTAAAAAAACAAATCACGCAAACGGCAGTGAGAGCGATCCTCCCCATGTGTAAAAAACAAATCACGCAAATGGCAATGATAGCGAACTTCCCCCTGTGTTAAAAAAACAAATCATACAACAGAATCAGAGCAAACCTCCACGTGTGTAAAAAACAAATCATACAAGCTGCAATGAGCGCAAACCTCCCCGTGTGTAAAAAAACAAATGACGCAAATGGCAATCAGAGCGAACATTCCCCTGTGTAAAAAAACAAATCACACAAACGGAAATGAGATGAAAACTCCCCGTGTGTAAAAAAACAAATTACGTAAACGGCAATGAGAGCGAACTTCCCCGTGTAAAATAACAAATTATACAAACAGAATGAGAGCAAACCTTCACGTGTGATAAAAAACAAATCACCCAAACGGCAATGAGAGCAAAACTCACATTTCGTAAAAAAAACACGCAAACAGCAATGAGAGCAAACCTCCCCTTGGGTGATTAATAAACAAATCGCGCAAACAGAAAAGAGAGCAAAACTCCCCGTGTTGAAAAAAACAAATGATTGAAACGGGAAACAGAGCAAACCTCCCCGTGTGAAAAAAATCAAATCATGCAAACGGCAATGAGAATAAACCGCCCCGCCTGTAAAAAACAAATCACGCAATCGACAATGAGAGCAAACGGACCCTGTGTAAAAAAACAAATTATACAAACGGCAATGAACGCAAACATCCCTGTGCGTAAAAAAACAAATCGCGCAAACAGCAATGACAGCAACGTCCCCGTGTGTAAAAAATCAAAAGGCGCAAACGGCAATGAGAACAAACCTCCCCATCTGTAAAAAAAAATCACGCAAACGTCAATGAGAGCAAACCTCCCAGTGTGCAAAACACAAATCAGGCAAACGGCAATAAGAGCACATCACCCATAGTGATAAAAAACAAATCACGCAAATGGCAATGAGAACATACATTCTCGTATGTAAAAAAACAAATCATACAAGCTGCAATGAGTGCAAACCGCCCCCTGTGTAAAAAAACAAATGACGCAAATGGCAATGAGAACAAACCTCCCCGTGTGTAAAAAAACAAATCACGCAAATGGCAATGAGAGTGAACATACCACTGTGTAAAAAAACAAATCACACAAACGGAGATGAGGGCGAACTTCCCCTTGTGTAAAAAAACAAATCATACAAACAGAATGAGAGCAAACCTCCACGTGTGATAAAAAGCAAATCACCCAAACAGCAATGAGAGCAAACATCCCTGTGTGGAAAAATACAAATCACGAAAACAGAAATGAGAGCAAAACTCACCGTGTGTAAAAAAAACACACAAACGGCAATGAGAGCAAAACTCCCCGTGTGTAAAAAAACAAATCATGCAAACGGCAACGAGAGCAATGTTCCGTGTGTAAAAAAACAAAACACCCAAATGGCAATGAGAGCAAACCTCCCCTTGTGTGATAAATAAACAAATTGCGCAAACAGAAAAGAGAGGAAAGCTCCCCGTGTTGAAAAAAAACAAATGATTCAAACGGGGAACAGAGCAAACCTCCCCGTGTGTAAAAATCAAATCATGCAAACAGCAATGAGAGCAAACCTCCCCTTGTGTAAAAACACAAATCATACAAACGGCAATGAACGCAAACCTCCCCGTGAGTAAAAAAACAAATGACGCAAATGGCAATCAGAGCGAACATCCCCCTGTGTAAAAAAACAAATCACACAAACAGAAATGAGATGAAAACTCCCCGTGTGTAAAAAAACAAATTACGTAAACGGCAATGAGAGCGAACTTCCCCGTGTAAAATAACAAATTATACAAACAGAATGAGAGCAAACCTTCACGTGTGATAAAAAACAAATCACCCAAACGGCAATGAGAGCAAACCTAATTGTGTGATAAATAAACAAATCACGCAAATGGAAATGAGAGCAAAACTCACATTTCGTAAAAAAAACACGCAAACGGCAATGAGAGCTAAACTCACCGTGTGTAAAAAAAATGACACAAACAGCAACGAGAGCAAACCTCCTCATGTGTAGAAAAACAAATGACGCAAATGGTAATGAGAACAAACCTCTTGGTGTGTAAAAAACAAACGGCAATGGGAGGAAACCTCCCTGTGAGAAAAAGAACAATTCACGCAAACTGCAATCAGAGCAAATCTCCCCATGTGTAAAAAATCTAATCACGCAAATGGCAATGAGAACATACATTCTCGTATGTAAAAAAACAAATCATACAAGCTGCAATGAGTGCAAACCGCCCCCTGTGTAAAAAAACAAATGAAGCAAATGGCAATGAGAACAAACCTCCCCGTGTGTAAAAAAAACAAACGACACAAACGGCAATGACTGCAAACCTCCCATTGTGATAAAAAACAAATCACACAAATGAAAATGAGAGCGAAACTCGCCGTGTGTAAAAAAACAAATCACGCAAACGAAAATGAGAGCGAACATACCCCTTGTGTAAAAAAACAAATCATACAAACAGAATGAGAGCAAACCTCCACGTGTGATAAAAAGCAAATCACCCAAACAGCAATGAGAGCAAACCTCCTCGTGTGTAAAAAAACAAATCACGCAAATGGCAATGAGAACAAACCTCTCGGTGTGTAAAAAACAAATCATGCAAACGGCAATGTGAGGAAACTTCCCTGTGAGAAAAAGAACAATTCACGCAAACGGCAATCAGAGCAAATCTCCCCGTGTGTAAAAAAAACAAATGACACAAATGACAATGACTGCAAACCTCCCATTGTGATAAAAAACAAATCACGGAAACGAAAATGAGAGCGAAACTCGCCGTGTGTAAAAAAACAAATCACGCAAATGGCAATGAGAGCAAACATACCCCTGTGTAAAAAAACAAATCACACAAACGGAAATGAGGGCGAACTTCCCCTTGTGTAAAAAAACAAATCATACAAACAGAATGAGAGCAAACCTCCACGTGTGATAAAAAGCAAATCACCCAAACAGCAATGAGAGCAAACATCCCTGTGTGGAAAAATACAAATCACGAAAACAGAAATGAGAGCAAAACTCACCGTGTGTAAAAAAACCACGCAAACTGCAATGAGAGCAAACCTCTCCGTGTGTAAAAAAACAAACCACGCAAACGGCAATGAGAGCAAACCTCCCATGTTTAAAAAAACAAATCACGCAAACGGCAACGAGAGCAATGTTCCCTGTGTGTAAAAAAACAAAACACCCAAATGGCAATGAGAGCAAACCTCCCCATGTGTGATAAATAAACAAATCGCGCAAACAGAAAAGAGAGCAAAACTCCCCGTGTTGAAAAAAACAAATGATTCAAACGGGAAACAGAGCAAACCTCCCCGCCTGTAAATAACAAATCACGCAATCGACAATGAGAGCAAACCTCCCCTTGTGTAAAAACACAAATCATACAAACGGCAATGAGATCAAAACTCCCTGTGTGTAAATAAACAAAACACTCAAACGGCAATGAGAGCAAACCTCCTTGTGTGATAAATAAACAAATCGCGCAAACAGAAAAGAGAGCAAAACTCCCCATGTGTAAAAAAACAAATGATTCAAACGGCAAACAGATCAAACCTCGCCGTGTGAAAAAATCAAATCACGCAAACGGCAATGAGAATAAACCTCCTCGTGTGTAAAAAACAAATCATACAAACGGCAATGAGCGCAAACCTTCCTGTGCGTAAAAAAACAAATCATGCAAACAGCAATGACAGCAAACATCCCCGTGTGTAAAAAAACAGAAGGCTCAAACGGCAATGAGATCAAACCTCCCAATCTGTAAAAATCAAATCAGGCAAACGGAAATGAGAGCAAACCTCCCAGTGTGATAAAAAACAAATCACCGAAACAGCAATGAGAGCAAAACTCCCTGTATGTAAAAAAACAAATCACAAAAACGTCAAAGAGAGCAAACCTCCCAATGTGAAAAACACTACTCAGGCAAACAGCAATGAGAGCACATCTCCCATAGTGATAAAAAACAAATCATACAAACAGCAATGAGAGCAACCGTCCCCGTGAGTAAAAAAATCAAAAGGTGCAAACGGCAATCAGAACAAACCTCCCCATCTGTAAAAAACAAATCACGCAAATGGCAATGATAGCGAACTTCCCCCTGTGTTAAAAAAACAAATCATACAACAGAATCAGAGCAAAACTCCACGTGTGTAAAAAACAAATCATACAAGCTGCAATGAGCGCAAACCTCCCCGTGTGTAAAAAAACAAATGACGCAAATGGTAATCAGAGCGAACATCCCCCAGTGTAAAAAAACAAATCATACAAACAGAATGAGAGCAAACCTCCACGTGTGATAAAAAGCATATCACCCAAACAGCAATGAGAGCAAACATCCCTGTGTGGAAAAATACAAATCACGCAAACAGAAATGAGAGCAAAACTCACCGTGTGTAAAAAAAACACGCTAACAGCAATGAGAGCAAACCTCCCCGTGTGTAAAAAGAGAAATCACACAAACGGCAATGAGAGCAAAACTCACCGTGTGTAAAAAAAACACGCAAACGGCAATGAGAGCAAACCTCCCGGTGTGTAAAAAAACAAAACACCCAAACGGCAATGAGAGCAAACCTCCCTTTGTGTGATAAATAAACAAATCGCGCAAACAGAAAAGAGAGGAAAACTCCCCGTGTTGAAAAAAACAAATGATTCAAACGGCAAACAGAGCAAACCTCCCCATGTATAAAAATCAAATCACGCAAACGGCAATGAGACTAAACCGCCCCGCCTGTAAATAACAAATCACACAATCGACAATGAGAGCAAACCTCCCCATGTGTAAAAATACAAATCATACAAACGGAAATGAGAGCAAACCTCCCCTTGTGTAAAAAACAATTCACGCAAACAGCAATGAGAGCAAACATCCCCGTGTGTAAAAAAAATGACACAAACGGCAATGAGAGCAAACCTCCTCATGTGTAAAAACATAAATGACGCAAATGGCAATGAGAGCAAAACTCACCGTATGTAAAAAAAAACACGCAAACGGCAATGAGAGCGATCCTCCTTTGTATAAAAAAACAAATCACACAAACGGAAATGAGGGCGAACTTCCCCTTGTGTAAAAAAACAAATCATACAAACAGAATGAGAGCAAACCTCCACATGTGATAAAAAGCAAATCGCCCAAACAACAATGAGAGCAAACATCCCTGTGTGGAAAAATACAAATCACGCAAACAGAAATGAGAGCAAAACTCACCGTGTGTAAAAAAAACACGCAAACGGCAATGAGAGCAAACCTCCCGTGTTTAAAAAAACAAATCACGCAAACGGCAACGAGAGCAATGTTCCCTGTGTGTAAAAAAACAAAACACGCAAACAGCAATGAGAGCAAACCTCCCCTTGGGTGATTAATAAACAAATCGCGCAAACAGAAAAGAGAGCAAAACTCCCCGTGTTGAAAAAAACAAATGATTCAAACGGGAAACAGAGCAAGCCTCCCCGTGTGTAAAAATCAAATCATGCAAACGGCAATGAGAATAAACCGCCCCGCCTGTAAATAACAAATCACGCAATCGACAATGAGAGCAAACCTCCCCATGTGTAAAAACACAAATCATACAAATGGCAATGAGATCAAAACTCCCTGTGTGTAAATAAGCAAATCACGCAAACGGAAATGAGATAAAAACTCCCCGTGTGTAAAAAAACAAATCACGCAAACGGCAGTGAGAGCGATCCTCCCCATGTGTAAAAAACAAATCACGCAAATGGCAATGATAGCGAACTTCCCCCTGTGTTAAAAAAACAAATCATACAACAGAATCAGAGCAAACCTCCACGTGTGTAAAAAACAAATCATACAAGCTGCAATGAGCGCAAACCTCCCCGTGTGTAAAAAAACAAATGACGCAAATGGCAATCAGAGCGAACATTCCCCTGTGTAAAAAAACAAATCACACAAACGGAAATGAGATGAAAACTCCCCGTGTGTAAAAAAACAAATTACGTAAACGGCAATGAGAGCGAACTTCCCCGTGTAAAATAACAAATTATACAAACAGAATGAGAGCAAACCTTCACGTGTGATAAAAAACAAATCACCCAAACGGCAATGAGAGCAAAACTCACATTTCGTAAAAAAAACACGCAAACAGCAATGAGAGCAAACCTCCCCTTGGGTGATTAATAAACAAATCGCGCAAACAGAAAAGAGAGCAAAACTCCCCGTGTTGAAAAAAACAAATGATTGAAACGGGAAACAGAGCAAACCTCCCCGTGTGAAAAAAATCAAATCATGCAAACGGCAATGAGAATAAACCGCCCCGCCTGTAAAAAACAAATCACGCAATCGACAATGAGAGCAAACGGACCCTGTGTAAAAAAACAAATTATACAAACGGCAATGAACGCAAACATCCCTGTGCGTAAAAAAACAAATCGCGCAAACAGCAATGACAGCAACGTCCCCGTGTGTAAAAAATCAAAAGGCGCAAACGGCAATGAGAACAAACCTCCCCATCTGTAAAAAAAAATCACGCAAACGTCAATGAGAGCAAACCTCCCAGTGTGCAAAACACAAATCAGGCAAACGGCAATAAGAGCACATCACCCATAGTGATAAAAAACAAATCACGCAAATGGCAATGAGAACATACATTCTCGTATGTAAAAAAACAAATCATACAAGCTGCAATGAGTGCAAACCGCCCCCTGTGTAAAAAAACAAATGACGCAAATGGCAATGAGAACAAACCTCCCCGTGTGTAAAAAAACAAATCACGCAAATGGCAATGAGAGTGAACATACCACTGTGTAAAAAAACAAATCACACAAACGGAGATGAGGGCGAACTTCCCCTTGTGTAAAAAAACAAATCATACAAACAGAATGAGAGCAAACCTCCACGTGTGATAAAAAGCAAATCACCCAAACAGCAATGAGAGCAAACATCCCTGTGTGGAAAAATACAAATCACGAAAACAGAAATGAGAGCAAAACTCACCGTGTGTAAAAAAAACACACAAACGGCAATGAGAGCAAAACTCCCCGTGTGTAAAAAAACAAATCATGCAAACGGCAACGAGAGCAATGTTCCGTGTGTAAAAAAACAAAACACCCAAATGGCAATGAGAGCAAACCTCCCCTTGTGTGATAAATAAACAAATTGCGCAAACAGAAAAGAGAGGAAAGCTCCCCGTGTTGAAAAAAAACAAATGATTCAAACGGGGAACAGAGCAAACCTCCCCGTGTGTAAAAATCAAATCATGCAAACAGCAATGAGAGCAAACCTCCCCTTGTGTAAAAACACAAATCATACAAACGGCAATGAACGCAAACCTCCCCGTGAGTAAAAAAACAAATGACGCAAATGGCAATCAGAGCGAACATCCCCCTGTGTAAAAAAACAAATCACACAAACAGAAATGAGATGAAAACTCCCCGTGTGTAAAAAAACAAATTACGTAAACGGCAATGAGAGCGAACTTCCCCGTGTAAAATAACAAATTATACAAACAGAATGAGAGCAAACCTTCACGTGTGATAAAAAACAAATCACCCAAACGGCAATGAGAGCAAACCTAATTGTGTGATAAATAAACAAATCACGCAAATGGAAATGAGAGCAAAACTCACATTTCGTAAAAAAAACACGCAAACGGCAATGAGAGCTAAACTCACCGTGTGTAAAAAAAATGACACAAACAGCAACGAGAGCAAACCTCCTCATGTGTAGAAAAACAAATGACGCAAATGGTAATGAGAACAAACCTCTTGGTGTGTAAAAAACAAACGGCAATGGGAGGAAACCTCCCTGTGAGAAAAAGAACAATTCACGCAAACTGCAATCAGAGCAAATCTCCCCATGTGTAAAAAATCTAATCACGCAAATGGCAATGAGAACATACATTCTCGTATGTAAAAAAACAAATCATACAAGCTGCAATGAGTGCAAACCGCCCCCTGTGTAAAAAAACAAATGAAGCAAATGGCAATGAGAACAAACCTCCCCGTGTGTAAAAAAAACAAACGACACAAACGGCAATGACTGCAAACCTCCCATTGTGATAAAAAACAAATCACACAAATGAAAATGAGAGCGAAACTCGCCGTGTGTAAAAAAACAAATCACGCAAACGAAAATGAGAGCGAACATACCCCTTGTGTAAAAAAACAAATCATACAAACAGAATGAGAGCAAACCTCCACGTGTGATAAAAAGCAAATCACCCAAACAGCAATGAGAGCAAACCTCCTCGTGTGTAAAAAAACAAATCACGCAAATGGCAATGAGAACAAACCTCTCGGTGTGTAAAAAACAAATCATGCAAACGGCAATGTGAGGAAACTTCCCTGTGAGAAAAAGAACAATTCACGCAAACGGCAATCAGAGCAAATCTCCCCGTGTGTAAAAAAAACAAATGACACAAATGACAATGACTGCAAACCTCCCATTGTGATAAAAAACAAATCACGGAAACGAAAATGAGAGCGAAACTCGCCGTGTGTAAAAAAACAAATCACGCAAATGGCAATGAGAGCAAACATACCCCTGTGTAAAAAAACAAATCACACAAACGGAAATGAGGGCGAACTTCCCCTTGTGTAAAAAAACAAATCATACAAACAGAATGAGAGCAAACCTCCACGTGTGATAAAAAGCAAATCACCCAAACAGCAATGAGAGCAAACATCCCTGTGTGGAAAAATACAAATCACGAAAACAGAAATGAGAGCAAAACTCACCGTGTGTAAAAAAACCACGCAAACTGCAATGAGAGCAAACCTCTCCGTGTGTAAAAAAACAAACCACGCAAACGGCAATGAGAGCAAACCTCCCATGTTTAAAAAAACAAATCACGCAAACGGCAACGAGAGCAATGTTCCCTGTGTGTAAAAAAACAAAACACCCAAATGGCAATGAGAGCAAACCTCCCCATGTGTGATAAATAAACAAATCGCGCAAACAGAAAAGAGAGCAAAACTCCCCGTGTTGAAAAAAACAAATGATTCAAACGGGAAACAGAGCAAACCTCCCCGCCTGTAAATAACAAATCACGCAATCGACAATGAGAGCAAACCTCCCCTTGTGTAAAAACACAAATCATACAAACGGCAATGAGATCAAAACTCCCTGTGTGTAAATAAACAAAACACTCAAACGGCAATGAGAGCAAACCTCCTTGTGTGATAAATAAACAAATCGCGCAAACAGAAAAGAGAGCAAAACTCCCCATGTGTAAAAAAACAAATGATTCAAACGGCAAACAGATCAAACCTCGCCGTGTGAAAAAATCAAATCACGCAAACGGCAATGAGAATAAACCTCCTCGTGTGTAAAAAACAAATCATACAAACGGCAATGAGCGCAAACCTTCCTGTGCGTAAAAAAACAAATCATGCAAACAGCAATGACAGCAAACATCCCCGTGTGTAAAAAAACAGAAGGCTCAAACGGCAATGAGATCAAACCTCCCAATCTGTAAAAATCAAATCAGGCAAACGGAAATGAGAGCAAACCTCCCAGTGTGATAAAAAACAAATCACCGAAACAGCAATGAGAGCAAAACTCCCTGTATGTAAAAAAACAAATCACAAAAACGTCAAAGAGAGCAAACCTCCCAATGTGAAAAACACTACTCAGGCAAACAGCAATGAGAGCACATCTCCCATAGTGATAAAAAACAAATCATACAAACAGCAATGAGAGCAACCGTCCCCGTGAGTAAAAAAATCAAAAGGTGCAAACGGCAATCAGAACAAACCTCCCCATCTGTAAAAAACAAATCACGCAAATGGCAATGATAGCGAACTTCCCCCTGTGTTAAAAAAACAAATCATACAACAGAATCAGAGCAAAACTCCACGTGTGTAAAAAACAAATCATACAAGCTGCAATGAGCGCAAACCTCCCCGTGTGTAAAAAAACAAATGACGCAAATGGTAATCAGAGCGAACATCCCCCAGTGTAAAAAAACAAATCATACAAACAGAATGAGAGCAAACCTCCACGTGTGATAAAAAGCATATCACCCAAACAGCAATGAGAGCAAACATCCCTGTGTGGAAAAATACAAATCACGCAAACAGAAATGAGAGCAAAACTCACCGTGTGTAAAAAAAACACGCTAACAGCAATGAGAGCAAACCTCCCCGTGTGTAAAAAGAGAAATCACACAAACGGCAATGAGAGCAAAACTCACCGTGTGTAAAAAAAACACGCAAACGGCAATGAGAGCAAACCTCCCGGTGTGTAAAAAAACAAAACACCCAAACGGCAATGAGAGCAAACCTCCCTTTGTGTGATAAATAAACAAATCGCGCAAACAGAAAAGAGAGGAAAACTCCCCGTGTTGAAAAAAACAAATGATTCAAACGGCAAACAGAGCAAACCTCCCCATGTATAAAAATCAAATCACGCAAACGGCAATGAGACTAAACCGCCCCGCCTGTAAATAACAAATCACACAATCGACAATGAGAGCAAACCTCCCCATGTGTAAAAATACAAATCATACAAACGGAAATGAGAGCAAACCTCCCCTTGTGTAAAAAACAATTCACGCAAACAGCAATGAGAGCAAACATCCCCGTGTGTAAAAAAAATGACACAAACGGCAATGAGAGCAAACCTCCTCATGTGTAAAAACATAAATGACGCAAATGGCAATGAGAGCAAAACTCACCGTATGTAAAAAAAAACACGCAAACGGCAATGAGAGCGATCCTCCTTTGTATAAAAAAACAAATCACACAAACGGAAATGAGGGCGAACTTCCCCTTGTGTAAAAAAACAAATCATACAAACAGAATGAGAGCAAACCTCCACATGTGATAAAAAGCAAATCGCCCAAACAACAATGAGAGCAAACATCCCTGTGTGGAAAAATACAAATCACGCAAACAGAAATGAGAGCAAAACTCACCGTGTGTAAAAAAAACACGCAAACGGCAATGAGAGCAAACCTCCCGTGTTTAAAAAAACAAATCACGCAAACGGCAACGAGAGCAATGTTCCCTGTGTGTAAAAAAACAAAACACGCAAACAGCAATGAGAGCAAACCTCCCCTTGGGTGATTAATAAACAAATCGCGCAAACAGAAAAGAGAGCAAAACTCCCCGTGTTGAAAAAAACAAATGATTCAAACGGGAAACAGAGCAAGCCTCCCCGTGTGTAAAAATCAAATCATGCAAACGGCAATGAGAATAAACCGCCCCGCCTGTAAATAACAAATCACGCAATCGACAATGAGAGCAAACCTCCCCATGTGTAAAAACACAAATCATACAAATGGCAATGAGATCAAAACTCCCTGTGTGTAAATAAGCAAATCACGCAAACGGAAATGAGATAAAAACTCCCCGTGTGTAAAAAAACAAATCACGCAAACGGCAGTGAGAGCGATCCTCCCCATGTGTAAAAAACAAATCACGCAAATGGCAATGATAGCGAACTTCCCCCTGTGTTAAAAAAACAAATCATACAACAGAATCAGAGCAAACCTCCACGTGTGTAAAAAACAAATCATACAAGCTGCAATGAGCGCAAACCTCCCCGTGTGTAAAAAAACAAATGACGCAAATGGCAATCAGAGCGAACATTCCCCTGTGTAAAAAAACAAATCACACAAACGGAAATGAGATGAAAACTCCCCGTGTGTAAAAAAACAAATTACGTAAACGGCAATGAGAGCGAACTTCCCCGTGTAAAATAACAAATTATACAAACAGAATGAGAGCAAACCTTCACGTGTGATAAAAAACAAATCACCCAAACGGCAATGAGAGCAAAACTCACATTTCGTAAAAAAAACACGCAAACAGCAATGAGAGCAAACCTCCCCTTGGGTGATTAATAAACAAATCGCGCAAACAGAAAAGAGAGCAAAACTCCCCGTGTTGAAAAAAACAAATGATTGAAACGGGAAACAGAGCAAACCTCCCCGTGTGAAAAAAATCAAATCATGCAAACGGCAATGAGAATAAACCGCCCCGCCTGTAAAAAACAAATCACGCAATCGACAATGAGAGCAAACGGACCCTGTGTAAAAAAACAAATTATACAAACGGCAATGAACGCAAACATCCCTGTGCGTAAAAAAACAAATCGCGCAAACAGCAATGACAGCAACGTCCCCGTGTGTAAAAAATCAAAAGGCGCAAACGGCAATGAGAACAAACCTCCCCATCTGTAAAAAAAAATCACGCAAACGTCAATGAGAGCAAACCTCCCAGTGTGCAAAACACAAATCAGGCAAACGGCAATAAGAGCACATCACCCATAGTGATAAAAAACAAATCACGCAAATGGCAATGAGAACATACATTCTCGTATGTAAAAAAACAAATCATACAAGCTGCAATGAGTGCAAACCGCCCCCTGTGTAAAAAAACAAATGACGCAAATGGCAATGAGAACAAACCTCCCCGTGTGTAAAAAAAACAAATGACACAAACGACAATGACTGCAAACCTCCCATTGTGATAAAAAACAAATCACGCAAACGAAAATGAGAGCGAAACTCGCCGTGTGTAAAAAAACAAATCACGCAAATGGCAATGAGAGTGAACATACCACTGTGTAAAAAAACAAATCACACAAACGGAGATGAGGGCGAACTTCCCCTTGTGTAAAAAAACAAATCATACAAACAGAATGAGAGCAAACCTCCACGTGTGATAAAAAGCAAATCACCCAAACAGCAATGAGAGCAAACATCCCTGTGTGGAAAAATACAAATCACGAAAACAGAAATGAGAGCAAAACTCACCGTGTGTAAAAAAAACACACAAACGGCAATGAGAGCAAAACTCCCCGTGTGTAAAAAAACAAATCATGCAAACGGCAACGAGAGCAATGTTCCGTGTGTAAAAAAACAAAACACCCAAATGGCAATGAGAGCAAACCTCCCCTTGTGTGATAAATAAACAAATTGCGCAAACAGAAAAGAGAGGAAAGCTCCCCGTGTTGAAAAAAAACAAATGATTCAAACGGGGAACAGAGCAAACCTCCCCGTGTGTAAAAATCAAATCATGCAAACAGCAATGAGAGCAAACCTCCCCTTGTGTAAAAACACAAATCATACAAACGGCAATGAACGCAAACCTCCCCGTGAGTAAAAAAACAAATGACGCAAATGGCAATCAGAGCGAACATCCCCCTGTGTAAAAAAACAAATCACACAAACAGAAATGAGATGAAAACTCCCCGTGTGTAAAAAAACAAATTACGTAAACGGCAATGAGAGCGAACTTCCCCGTGTAAAATAACAAATTATACAAACAGAATGAGAGCAAACCTTCACGTGTGATAAAAAACAAATCACCCAAACGGCAATGAGAGCAAACCTAATTGTGTGATAAATAAACAAATCACGCAAATGGAAATGAGAGCAAAACTCACATTTCGTAAAAAAAACACGCAAACGGCAATGAGAGCTAAACTCACCGTGTGTAAAAAAAATGACACAAACAGCAACGAGAGCAAACCTCCTCATGTGTAGAAAAACAAATGACGCAAATGGTAATGAGAACAAACCTCTTGGTGTGTAAAAAACAAACGGCAATGGGAGGAAACCTCCCTGTGAGAAAAAGAACAATTCACGCAAACTGCAATCAGAGCAAATCTCCCCATGTGTAAAAAATCTAATCACGCAAATGGCAATGAGAACATACATTCTCGTATGTAAAAAAACAAATCATACAAGCTGCAATGAGTGCAAACCGCCCCCTGTGTAAAAAAACAAATGAAGCAAATGGCAATGAGAACAAACCTCCCCGTGTGTAAAAAAAACAAACGACACAAACGGCAATGACTGCAAACCTCCCATTGTGATAAAAAACAAATCACACAAATGAAAATGAGAGCGAAACTCGCCGTGTGTAAAAAAACAAATCACGCAAACGAAAATGAGAGCGAACATACCCCTTGTGTAAAAAAACAAATCATACAAACAGAATGAGAGCAAACCTCCACGTGTGATAAAAAGCAAATCACCCAAACAGCAATGAGAGCAAACATCCCTGTGTGGAAAAATACAAATCACGCAAACAGAAATGAGAGCAAAACTCACCGTGTGTAAAAAAACCACGCAAACGGCAATGAGAGCAAACCTCTCCGTGTGTAAAAAAAGAAATCACGCAAACGGCAATGAGAGCAATGTTCCCTGTGTGTAAAAAAAACACCCAAACGGCAATGAGAGCAAACTTCCCCTTGTGTGATAAATAAACAAATCGCGCAAACAGAAAAGAGAGGAAAACTCCCCGTGTTGAAAAAAACAAATGATTCAAACGGGAAACAGAGCAAACCTCCCCGTGTGTAAAAATCAAATCACGCAAACGGCAATGAGACTTTACCGCCCCGCCTGTAAATAACAAATCATACAAACGGCAATGAGAGCAAACCTCCCCGTGTGTAAAAAACAAATCATGCAAATGGCAACAGGAACATTAACACCCCTCCCATACAAACAAAATTGCTTAAACAGCAACAAGAAATTCAAACCTCAGATATCCCCTTGAGGAAAAGAAAAACAACTCACATACACTGAAAGAAAAAAGAAGTGGTGAAAATGCAGAATGTATAAATATAAAACTGAGAGATTGCGAGAGAGAGAGTGGGACAGAGAGAGAAAGTGAGAAGGGGAGGGGTATGGGGTCGAGAGAGAGAGAGAGGTAGGGGTGAGAGAGATGTAGGGGAGAGAGTCAGAGGTAGGGCAGAAAAAGAGAGGTAGAAAAGAGTGTGAGAGAGAGGGAGAGCACTTGAATGCAAAGGCCTTCCCTTGGGATCAGCGGGTCTAACTTCGAATTTACTTTAAGCAAGGTGCACACATATTATGATGTAGCGTGCTGATGTATGAAATTCACTTATTTATACACATAACCCAAATGAATTATTTAAATGACCAGCAGTGCTTAATCAAATATATTCAAGATTACTCAAATATGACTGAAATATTAAATACACAGTACGTGAACTGTCAAGCCACTTTGTTGGGGTTTACATGAGCTGGGAGTTAAGGAATAGGATTTCAAGAGGTAAAAGCTTATGATTATAATTAGGACCAAGTAAAATTGTCTTAAGGATAAGAACATTACAAGGGTTACCAGTTGGGCATTGTGACAGTAATGGAACAGAAAGGAGCCTTATCACTGGGTGGGTCCCTATGAACAGTTTGGCAGGAAGAAAAACTTGGCCCCTGAGGGAGTAAATGGAAACTGAATCAGAAGGAAAGACAGCCATTGTTATAAGTAAAAATATTAAAGATCAGCTAAATTTTGTGTATGTAGATCAAAACCAAAGAATTGATTGTGGATTTCAGAGAGTGTAAGATGAGGGAACAAACACCATAAGACCATAAGACATAGGAGCAGAATTAGGCTACCTGGCCCATCAAGTCTCCTCCGCCATTCAACCATGGCTGATCCTTTTTTAATATATCTTCCTCAACCCCAGTTCCTGGCCTTCTCCCTGTAACCATTGATGCCATGTCCAATCAGGAACCTATCAATCTCTGCTTTAAATGCACCCAATGACCTGGCCTCCATAGCCGCTTGTGGCAACAAATTCCACAAATTCACCACCCTTTGGCTAAAGAGATCTCTTCACATCTCAGTTTTGAAAGGGCGCTCCTCTATCCTGAGGCTGTGCCCTCTTGTCCTGGACTTGATAGAGGCTATGCTCTCTTGTCCTGGACTCTCCCACCATGGGAAACATCCTTTTCACATCTACTCTGTCTAGGCCTTTCAACATTCAAAAGGATTCAATCAGATTCCCCCTCATCCTTCTGAATTCCAGTGAGTACAGACCCAGAGCCATCAAACGTTCCTCATACGACAACCCTTTCATTCCCAGAATCATCCTTGTGAACCTCCTCTGGACCCTCTCCAATGTCAGCACATCTTTTCTAAGATAACCAAAACTGTTCACAATACTCAAGGTGAGGCCTCATCAGTGTCTTATAAAGCCTCAACATCACATCCTTGCTCTTGTATTTTAGACCTCTTGAAATGAATGCCTTCCTCACCACTGACTTAACCTTCAGGGTGTTCTGCACGAGGACTCCCAAGTCCCTCTGCATCTCAGATTCCTGGATTTTCTCCCCGTTTAGAAAATAGTTCACACACTTATTTCTACTACCAAAGTGCATGACCATACATTTTTCAACATTGTATTTCATTTGCTACTTTCTTGCCCGTTCTCCTGTACTGTCTAAGTCTTTCTGCATCCTACCTGTTTCCTCAACACTACCTGCCCCATCCACCAATCTTCATATCATCTGCAAACTTGGCAACAAAACCATCTATTCCATCATCTAAATCATTTATATAAAAAGAGAGAAAGTGCATAAAAGAGAAGCGGCCCCAACACCGACCCCTGCGGAACACCACTAGTCACTGGCAGCCAACCAGAAAAGGATCCTTTTATTCCCATTCGCTGCCACTCTTTGCTTCCTACCAATCAGCCAATGCTCTAACAATGTTAGTCACTTCCCATCTGCTCTTAACTTGGTAAGTAGCCTCATGCGTTGCACCTTGTTAAAGGCCTTCTTAAAGTCCAAATATACAACATACACTGCAGCCCCGTTATCCATCCTACTTGTAATTTCCTCAAAGAATTCCAACAGGTTCATCAGGCAGGATTTTCCCTGAAGGAAACCTTACTGACTTTGTACTATCTTGTCCTGTGTCACCTAGTACTCCATTGTTTCATCCTTAACAATTGACTCCATCTTCCCAACCACTGAGGTCAGGCTAACTTGTCTATAATTTCTTTTCTGCTGCCTTCCTCCTTTCTTAAAGAATGGAATAACATTTGCAATCTTCCACTCTTCTGGCACCATGCCAGATTCCAGTGATTTTTGAAAACTTATTCCTAATGCCACCACTACCTCTAAAACCACCTCTTTCAGAACCCTAGGGTGCAGTTCATCTGGTCCGGGTGACTGATGTACCTTTAGGTCTTTCAGCTTTTTGAGCTCCTTCTGTTTTGTAACAGTAACTGCACCCATTTCTCTTCCCTCACACACTACAACATCAGGCATACTGCTGATGTTTTCCACAGTGAAGACTGACACAAAATACTCATTTAGTTCATCAGCCATCTTCTTGTCCCCCATTATTATTTCATCTGCCTCACTTTCTAGCGGTCCTATATCCACTCTCATTTCTCTTTTATTTTTAACATACTTGAAAAAACTTTTACTATCCACTTTGATATTATTTGCAAGCTTGCTTTCATATTTCATTTTTTTCCTTCTTTTGATTTTTTTAGTTGCTCTCTGTAGGCTTTTAAAAATTTCCCAATCCTCTATCTTCCCACTAATTTTTGCTTTGTTGTATGTCCTTTCTTTTGTTTTTATAATAGCTTTGACTTGCCGTGTCAGTCACGGTTGTACTATTTTACCATTTGAGTATTTCTTCATTTTTTGAATACACCTTTCTCAATTTTCCCAGAAACGCACACCATTTCTGCTCTGCTGACATCCCTGTCAGCAGCTCCTTCCAATCTACTCCTCTCTCATACCACTGTAATTTCCTTTACTCCACTAAAATACTGCTCTATCAGACTTTACTTTCTCCCAATCAAATTTCAAGTTGAACACAATTGTATTGTGGTTACTGGTTCCTAAGGGTTCTTTTACCTTAAGCTCCCTAATCGCCTCCAGTTCATTCCAATCCAGTATAGCTGATCTCCCAGTAGGCTCAGTGACAAACCGCTCTAAAAAGTCATCTCATAGGCATTCAACAAACTCACTCCCTTGAGATCTATTACCAACCTAATTTTTCCAATCGACCAGCATGTTAAAATCTCCCAAGACTACCATAATATTGCCCTTTTGACTCGCCTTTTCTATTTCCTGATGCAACCTGGGCTCCATCTCCCAGCCTCTGTTGGGAGGCCTGTATAAAACTGCCATCAATGTCCTTTTACCCTCGCAGTTTCTGAGCTCAACCCACAAGTATTCAACATCTTCTGATCCTATGTCACATCTTTCTACTGATTTGCTGCCATTCTTTACCTGTAGAGCCACACCACCCCCTCTGCCTACCTTCCTATCCCTCCGATATAACGAGTAACCTTGGACATTCAGCTCCCAATTACAATCATCCTTTAGCCTTTAGATACAGTGATGACAACAACGTCACACCTGGCATACTATAATATTGCAACAAGATTATTCACCTTATTTCTTAAACCTCATGCATTTACAAATATAGATACTACACCTTGAGTACCGTATTTGCTATCCTTTCTGATTCTGCATCCCTAATGATTTGATACTCAGCCTGTTGGCTGCAGCAAAGTCCCATCACCTGCCTGCCTTTCCTGACAATCTGACTGCACGCTATCTTTACTTTTTTACCATCTGTCCTTTCCTGAGTCACTTCACTCCGGTTCCCACCTCCTACGAAGTTAGTTTAAGCCCTCCCCAACAGCTCTAACACAACAGGTGCAACCCGTCACTTTTGAACAGGTCATACCTTCCCCAGAACAAATCCCAACTACCCAATAACCTGAACCCCTCACCTCTGCACCAGCTTCTCAGCCACGCATTTATCTGCCAAATCATCCTGTTTCTACCCCCACTGGCACGCGACACAGGCAGCAATCCAGAAATTACTACCCAGGAGGTCCTGCTTCTCAGCTTTCTACCTAGCTCTCTAAATTCTCTTTTCAGGATCTCATTGCTTTTCCTTCCTATGTCATTGGTACCATAATGTATGAAGACATCTGGCTGTTTCCCCCCCCCCCTCCAAAATGCTGTGGACACAATCTGAGACATCCCTGACCCTGGCACCTGGGAGGCAGCGTACCATCTGGGTATCCCGTTCACGTCCACAGAATCTCCTGTCTGTTCCCCTCACTATCAAGTCCCCTATCACTACTGCTCCCCCTTCTCTCTCTTTCCCTTCTGCACCACGGACCCATGCTCAGTGCCTGTAACCCGGTCCCCGAGGCATTCTCCCGGGAGGTCATCCCCCACAAAAGTAACCAAAGCAATATACTTGTTTTTGAGGGGAGTGGCCACAGGCGTGCTTTGCTCTAACCGCCTATTCCCTTTTCTCCTGACTGTCACCCAGCTACCTGCCTCCTGCACTTCCCTGTAACTTTGATCAATCGTATCCTCGCTCTCCGTACAAGCCAAAGGTCATCCAGTTGCTGCTCCAGATCCCTAACATGGTCTTCGAGGATCTGCAGCCGGATGCAGCTCACCCAGATGTAGTTCCCCGGGAGACTCTGGATCTCCCAGTTCTCCAGCATCCAGCACGAAGAGCACGCTACAGCCAGTAAAATGGCACAGTGAGAGAGGGGAAGAGGGAAACAAAAAGGAAGCCTTAGCAGATGCTTTACACTGAGCCGACGCCTCTTCAGACACCAGTCCTCAGAGGATCAGAAGTGGAGAGGGTGAGCAATTTCAAGTTCTTAGGTATCAACATGTCTGAGGATCTCTCCTGGGCCCCACATATTGATGCAACATGAAGTGGCTATATTTCAACAGGAGTTTGAGGAGTTTGGTATGTCACCAAAGACACTTACAAATTTCTACAGATGTAGCCTGGAAGACATTCTGACCGGCTGCATCACCATCTGAAGTGGTGGGTGGGGGGGTGCGGCTACTGCGCAGGATCAAAATAAGCTGCAGAAAGTTGATGGAAAAGTGGAGGGTTGTGTTGGAAGGAAGCATCAGATTGATCTTGGAGCCAGTGAAAGAGTCAGCACAAATTTGTCGGCTGAAGGGCCTGTACTGTGCTGTAATGTTCGATGTTCTGTGAACGAAGGTGCTTACTAATTTATAATGACTCCCTTCAATAAGGAGATTAGTGACAATGACGTAGGCTGGCAGTGGACAGCACAAGCAGAAATCAAAACGTGATGAAAGATTCGTATGTAGTGATAAACTCCTGAATATATAAATGTGGAGCTTATTTATGAGTGTTTCCAAGGTAGAATGGTTTTTGTTCGCTTTTTGCTATTTGCACAATTTATTCTTTTTTATTGCACGTTGGGTGTTTGATGTTTTCCTGAACGGGTTCTATGGTGTTTCTTTGTTTCATGGTTGCCTGCCGGAGGCCGAATTTCAGAGTTGTATTCTGTATCCATACTTTGATAATAAATACACTTTGAACCTTTGCGACTTCTGTGTATATGCAGGGATAAGCAGACTAGCTCGTGTAGGAGAAGAGTGAAATTCCGGTTCAGCATTCAGCACGGCATTTTTTAGCAGTATTTCCAGATTCAATAAAGGCGAAGCTACATTTTATTTAATAATGAATAATGAGGCAGATTCAGCGAGTATCCTGATGGTGGGAGCTCATTTATCTAATTGGCAGCATCATTTATTGAGGGCAATGTCGGAGGCAGAGGGATGGAGAACAATTCCTAACTTACTGCCTTTAGTTGAGCCTTCCACTTGATGAGACAGATATGATCGACAATAAATTGGCAGACCTGTTAGTCGCTGAGTAGAACCAGGGAATCACTGCCATGTAGCAAGAGGACATTTGGCCCATAGAACTTGTGCTAGTACTTTACAGAGCATTTTATTCAGACTTATTGCCCCACTCTTACCCCAGCCCGACAATATTTTACCCAGTTTATAGCAACACACATTAAACAGTGGAGGAACTCAGCAGGTCAGGCAGCATATATGGAAACGAGTGAACAGTATATAGAAAAAAGCTGAGGCCCTTCCTCAGGACTTTGAAGGGAGGGGGAAGACACCAGAATAAAAAGGTGGGAAAAGGTGAAAGAGGCTTGCTGGAAGGTGATAGGTGAGGCCAGCCCGTTGTGCTTGATACTGAGGGGCAGTGCAGAGCACACACCAGGATGCCAGCATGCAGGCTATTCAACTGAACTTCATTGACAATTCTGCTTGTATGTGAACTCCTCCCATGTGGGAGCAGCTAGCTGAGTGGCATAGAAATAACACTATTGCCTACCACTGCATCTCCCCTTCTTGAAAAAAAAAGAAAAACTAGGTATGTACTTCTTGTCTATAGAACTGCATTGAAATTATAGTCAGTGAAATTGAGCGATTCAATTCACTCTAACCAGAGCATGTAACTTCTGCTCCTTATGTAAACATAATAAAGAATTGACAACATTATAACTGCGTTTTCCTTTGTTTTAACCATCTCTGTTTGTTTCCCACCTATTTTCCCACCAATTTTTTTTAGAGAGCGGTCTCATCTGTGAAATGCTTTCAACGTTACAACTCTTTAATAAACACCCAATCTAATGAAGGTCAAGGTGGACCACCTGAGCATTCCGGCAAACTGAGCTTTTCCGGGTTGGTTTAAAGTCACTGGCACTGATCATGAAGTTTGCTGTTTTGCAGCAGCAGTACGTTGCAATGCATAATAAAAATAATAAACTATAAATTACAATGGGAAAAGCAGTACGGTGCAATTGTTTAAGTACATACTGTATCCATAGCTAGAGTGCCAAAGACTTTTTCACAGTGCTGTATTTGTTAATGTGGAGCGGAAAACAAATTTGAAAATCTGGCGAGAGCAAAGGATGTTGGGAATGGCGAGCAAGGAGCGGTGTGGGAGGGGTGTGGGACAGGTGGCAGAGAAGGAGTGCCACGGGCAGGAGATGGTGTGGGTGCAGACACACCCACAAGGTCATTTCATTTGACTCCAAACAACTGGTTCATTGATCATTACAGAATGTCTCTCTGGGGCTTCCCTCTCCCTTCCCCTTTTCCCCAACTGTGATTCCCCTCTCCCTGCCCCCCCCCCACTTCCAGTCCACAATAGAGACCCCTATCAGAATCAGGTTTATCACCTCTCACATATGTCATGAAATCAGTTTTTTTTGTGGCAGCAGTACAGTGCAATACATAAACTCACTACAACATTGTACAGAAGTTTTAGGCACCCTCGCTCTTTATATATGCCTAGGAATTTTGTACAGTACAGTACATATAAAAATATTAAATTAAGTCGAATAAAAAGCAAACAAAAAAATGAAAAAAAATCGTGAGGTAGTATTTGTGGATTTATTGTCCATTGAGAGATCTGATGGTGGAGGGGAAGAAGCTGTTCCTGAAGCACTGAGTATGTTTCTTCAGTCTCCTGTACTCCTTCCTAATGGTAGCAAAGGGGAGAGGGTATGTCCTGTTCAAGACACCATTCACGGCTCTCTTGAACTTTACCCAATGCTGCGTGTGAAGCAGCTTTTCCTTGTATTTTTCATCCACAGATTTAGATGTTCCCACGTTTGGATCATTCAACTTTGTGTTGTACCATCCTCGTGTGGGAACATCTACTTCTTATGTACATGGGGTGAAACAGGCACAGCCTTGTCCATCTCCATCAGATCTCCACTTATCCTTCTCGGCTTTGAGAATAACCCTGGCTTCTGCAGACAAATCCTGGAGCTGAAATCGCTCATCCCTGGAGTGATTCTAACCAATTGTTTCTGCATCCTCTCCAGGGTATTCATATCCTTCCTATCATATTGACCAGAACTGCTTAAATTTAACTGTGGGTCATCTAGTATTTCATCTATATGACATAGGAGCAGAATTGGGCCATTTGGTCAAATCAAGTCTGCTCCACCATTCCATCTAGGCTGATTTATTCTCCCTCTCAACCCTTTTAGATTCATAGAGCACCACAGCACATAAAGAAGCCCTTCAGCCCATCTAGTCTATGTTGAACCATTAATCTGACCTGCACCAGAACCATAGCCCTTTTTACCCTTCCCATCCACGTACCTATCAAGTTTACCTATCCAATGTTGAATTCGAAATTGTATCCACTATTTATGCTACAGGCTTGTTCTACTCTCTCACCACCATCTGAGTGAAGAAGATCCGCCTCACATTCTCTTCAAACATTTCACTTTTCACCCTTAACGCATGATCTCTAGTTGTAGTCCCAACCAACTTCAGTGGAAAAAACCTGCTTGCATTTAGCCTGTCTATGTCTCTCATAAGTTTGTATACATCTATCAAATCTTCACTCATTCTTTGACATTCCGGGAATAATATCCTAACTTGTTCAATCTTTCCTTATTACTCAGGTCCTCCAGATCCAGCAACATCCTTGTGAATTTTCTCTGCACTCTTTCAACCTTATTTACATCTTTCCTGTAGGTAGGTGTCGAAAACTGCACACAATATTCCAAATTAGACCTCGCCAAGGTTTTGGACGATTTCAACATAACATCCCATCTCCTATATAGGGTGGCAAGAAAGGAGCTTAAGAAGGGGCTGAGGAGAGCAAGAAGGGGGCATGAGAAGGCCTTGGCGAGTAGGGTAAAGGAAAACCCCAAGGCATTCTTCAATTATGTGAAGAATAAAAGGATGACAGGAGTGAAGGTAGGACTGATTAGAGATAAGGGTGGGAAGATGTGCCTGGAGGCTGTGGAAGTGAGCGAGATCCTCAATGAATACTTCTCTTTGGTATTCACCAATGAGAGGGAACTTGATGACGGTGAGGACAATATGAGTGAGGATGAAGTTCTGGAGCATGTTGATATTAAGGGAGAGGAAGTGTTGGAGTTATTAAAATGCATTAGGATGGATAAGTCCCTGGGGCCTGACGGAATATTCTCCAGGCTGTTCCACGAGGCGAGGGAAGAGATTGCTGAGCCTCTGGCTAGGATCTTTATGTCCTTTTTGTCCATGGGAATGGTACCAGTGGATTGGAGGGAGGCGAATGTTGTCTCCTTGTTCAAAAAAGTTAGTAGGGATAGTCCGGGTAATTATAGACCAGTGAGCCTTACGTCTGTAGTGAGAAAGCTGTTGGAAAAGATTCTTAGAGATAGGATCTATGGGCATTTAGAGAATCATGGTCTGATCAGGGACAGTCAGCATGGCTTTGTGAAGGGCAGATCATATCTAACAAGCATGTTAGAGTTCTTTGAGGAGGTGACCAGGCATATAGATGAGGGTAGTGGAGTGTATGTGATCTACATGGATTTTAGTAAGGCACTTGATAAGGTTCCACATGGTAGGTTTATTCAGAAAGTCAGAAGGCATGGGATCCAGGGAAGTTTGGCCAGGTGGATTCAGAATTGGCTTGCCTGCAGAAAGTGAAGGGTCGTGGTGGAGGGAGTACATTCAGATTGGAGGGTTGTGACTAGTAGTGTCCCACAAGGATCGGTTCTGAGACCTCTACTTTTTGTGATTTTTATTAACGACCTGGATGTGGGAGTAGAAGGGTGGGTTGGCAAGTTTGCAGAAGACACAAAGGTTGGTGGAGTTGTGGATAGTGTAGAGGATTGTCAAAGATTGCAGAGAGACATTGATAGGATGCAGGAGTGGGCTGAGAAGTGGCAGATGGAGTTCAAACTGGAGAAGTGTGAGGTGGTACACTTTGGAAGGATAAACTCCAAGGCAGAGTACAAAGTAAATGGCAGGATACTTGGTAGTGTGGAGGAGCAGAGGGATCTGGAGGTACATGTCCACAGATCCCTGAAAGTTGCCTCACAGGTAGATAGAGTAGTTAAGAAAGCTTATGGGGTGTTAGCTTTCATAAATCGAGTTTAAGAGTTGCGGGGTAATGATACAGCTCTATAAAAATCTGGTTAGGCCACACTTGGAGTACTGTGTCCAGTTCTGGTTGCCTCACTATAGGAAGGATGTGGAAGCATTGGAAAGGGTACAGAGGAGATTTACCAGGATGCTGCCTGGTTTAGAGAGTATGCATTATGACCAGAGATTAAGGGAGCGAGGGCTTTACTCTCTGGAGAGAAGGAGGAT
Source organism: Hemitrygon akajei (assembly GCF_048418815.1). Lineage (NCBI taxonomy): Eukaryota > Metazoa > Chordata > Chondrichthyes > Myliobatiformes > Dasyatidae > Hemitrygon > Hemitrygon akajei. The sequence continues at coordinate 103,281,318 of NC_133135.1, read as the reverse complement.
AAGAGGAGACATGATAGTGGTATACAAGATATTAAGAGGAATAGATAGAGTGGACGGCCAGTGCCTCTTCCACAGGGCACCACTGCTCAGTACAAGAGGATATGGCTTTAAGGTAAGGGGAGGGAAGTTCAAGGGGGTTACTAGAGGAAGGTTTTTTACTCAGAGAGTAGTTGGTGCGTGGAATGCACTGCCTGAGTCAGTGGTGGAGGCAGATACACTAGGGAAATTTAAAAGACTACTAGACAGGTATATGGAGGAATTTAATGTGGGGGGATATATAGGAAGCAGGGATTAAGGGTTGGCACAACTTTGTGGGCTGAAGGGCCTGTACTGTGCTGTATTGTTCTTTGTTCTATGTTCTATGTTCTAAAGTTAAAATGACCTACTATAACAACTTCGTGTTTCTTGCAACAGTTTTGCAATCTCTCTACAATTTTCCTCTCAATCTCTCACCCTGTTTGAGTGCTCTGTAATACAGCCCGTTAATGTGATCAGACCTTTCTCATTCCTCAGTTTCACCCATAAAGCCTCACTAGACAAGTTCTCCAGTCTGTCCTGACTGAGCGTTGCTGTGACATTCTCCCTGACTAGTAACACCACACCTCCACATTGAATCCCTCCCATTCTATCACATCTAAAACAACAGAACCGAAACATTGAGGTGCCAGTCCTGCCCCTCCTGAAACCAAGTCTCAATAATGGCCGCAATATCATAATTCATGTTCTGATGCATGCCCTAAGTTCATCTGTATTTCTTACAGTACTTCTTGCATTGAAATATATGCTGCTCAGAATATAAGTCCCACCATGCTCGACCTTTTGATTCCTGACTTTGTCTGAGGTCTTATCAGCTTCTGGCTCCATAATCTCTCCACTATTTGTTCTTGCACTCTGGTTCACACCCCCCTGCAACTCGAGTTTACTCCCTCCCCACTACCCCCCTCAGCACTAACAAACCTTACCACTTGGATGCTAGTCCCCTCCAGTACAAGAGCAAACCATCTCTTCTGTACAGGTCCCACCTTCCCTGGAAGAGAGCCCAATGGTCCAAAACTCTGAAGCTTTCCTTCTTTGCCACATGTTAAACTGTATGATCTTCCTTTTTCTGACTTCATTAGCACTTGGCACGGATAGTGATCCTGAGATCACAACCCTGGTGGTCCTGTCCTCTAACTTGACACCTAACTCCCTGAACTCACTTTACAGGGCCTCATTATGCCCCCTATGCATGTCATTGATACTGACTTGGACTATGGCCTCTGGCTGCTCACCCTCCCACTTAAGAATATTGTGGACTCGAACCAAGATGTCTCTGACTCTAGCACTCAGGAGGCAACAAACCATCTAGGAAGCTCATTCTTGTCCAAAGAACTTCCTTTCTGTTTCACTATCCAACAACTCCTTTATTACTACAGTACACCTCTTCTCCCTCCTTACCTTCTGGGCCATAGAGCCAAACTCAGTGCCTGAGATCTGACCGCTGTGTCTGTACTCTGCTAGGCCATACCCCCCGCCAACAATATCCAAAGCATATCAACCTGCTGTTGAGGGGCACTTTGCACTGGATGCCTATCCCCTTTCCCCCTTCTGATGGTCACCCAGTTACAGTACCTGGTCCTGCACCTTGGGTGAAATTACCTCCCTCTATGTCCTCTCTATCACTCCTTCAGACTCTAAAATGATCTGGAGTTCATCCAGTTTCAGCTCCAACTCCGTAACATGATCTGTTAGAAGTTGCAGCCGATGGCATTCCTTGCAAGTGTAGACATCAGGGACACTGGACATCTCCTTAACTTCTCACATCTCACAAGAGTGGCATTCCCGTATCCGGTTTGACATCCTCGCTGTCACCTGCCAACAAATCAGTGAATTAGACTTGCAGCATTCCACATTAACAATGTCCCTGTGTCTTGCAATCACACGAAAAGTGACTAAGATGGTTGCTCACTGTTAGACTGCACACCACCGTCACACACTGACACAGGTAGCAACGAGATCTGCACCATGTCCAGACCCTTCAGTTACTCAGCCAATGTGTAGCATGTTGATGGGGTAGAGCTGCTATACTTTAAGTTCTTAATGTCTAGAAGGGTCCTGTGATTGCAAAAAACTATGTTTAGAAAAGAAAATAGCACCTTTGGTTGACCCCATAGAAGCTGCTGCCACCATCTTATCCTGATGGAGAAAGGATCATAAACTTTAGATCTGAGACCAATAGACTTCGGGTAACAAAATGGATGAAGTGATAGAGGGAATAGTCAGGATGGAGACTCACTGGACATCTGAGGGGGTGAATGGTCTCCCCTTATGGAACATTACTGTACAGGTAGGATCAGGCATAACATTCCTTTCATTGAATCAAACAGGCTGCAGGAACCTTCAATAACTAATTTGCTTTCTTGTGGGAGGACTATCTTAGACTCTGATTCAATTCTCCAAGCCATTTCTTGGACATCACCTTCCATTCATCCAGTGCTCCAAGCAAAACCACAGTCCCAATGCCCCTGATCAAATACTTTTGACAAGGAGCGATAGAAAAAGAGGGCAGATGACTGAAAACTATGTGAAAGACGTGGGGTTTAAGGGAGATCTTGAAAAAGAAGTTGGATGTGCACACGGATGGTACAGGAAGAGAATTAAGGGGTGGGATCTCTGGCAGCTGAAGGCAGGACCACCAGGAAGAGAGCAATGGAAATTAGGACAATCAAGACCACCAGGAATGGGAATGGTAATCTACAGGACCACCAATGGAGATGAGGACCATCAGGACCACAAAGACCATCAGGAATATGGGTGACAGAATTGAGGATCACCAGGACCACAAGAAATAGAGAAATGGAAATGAGAAATTCCTGAGAGGTCATAAATGGAGGAATGGAGAGATCACGGCAGCCTATATGATTGGACAATGTTACTGATAAAGCAAGATGAAGGCATGAAGGGATTATTAAAGATTTGAGCCCTTACTGAGCACATCACTGGGCTGGCTGATGTGGTTGTGCACTTTCGTATTGATTGTCTACCCAAGGGCAGCCAGACAAATTGGTGGTCTTCCTTCTTGAATCACTGAGGTCAAAGGAGGCGTAAGGCACTCCTTCCCTCCACTAATCTGCAGGTCATCCTTGGGCAAGGTATAGCATCCGCTTGGCCCTCTCCCACCCTCCCCAACCCCCTGATCAGGGTCATGTAAAGCCATGATGGGTGCAGAAGCAGGGGCACATCAGAAGTCCTGGTTATCACAAGCCCACTAACAGCAGGCAGACAATCTCTGCAGAGTATTGATATTGCCTGGGGTCACCTGTCTTGTAAAGACACTGCCCAGAAGATGACAATGGCAAGCAACTTCGGTAGAAAAATTTGCTAAGAATGATCATGGTCAAAAGACCATGATCACCCACATATTATGACATAGCACACAATGATGATGATGATAATGATTACTCTTACTATGCTGGCCCAGGAAGATCCCATGCATTCCAAGAGTAGAGATTTTTTTCTTCTAGTTATATAGAGCAGTGGTGAGACAGACAGACAGAGAGACATACTTTATTGATCCCGAGGGAAATTGGGTTTCATTACAGTTGCACCAACCAAGAAGAGTGTAGAAATATAGCAATATAAAATCATAAATAATTAAATAATAATAAGTAAATTATTCCAAGTGGAAGTAAGTCCAGGACCAGCCTATTGGCTCAGGGTGTCTGACACTCCGAGGGAGGAGTCGTAAAGTTTGATGGCCACAGGCAGGAATGACTTCCTATGACACTCAGTGTTACATCTCAGTGGAATGAGTCTCTGGCTGAATGTACTCCTGTGCCTAACCAGTACATTATGGAGTGGATGGGAGACATTGTCCAAGATGGCATGCAACTTGGACAGCATCCTCTTTTCAGACACCACCGTCAGAGAGTCTAGTTCCACCCCCACAACATCACTGGCCTTACGAATGAGTTTGTTGATTCTGTTGGTGTCTGCTACCCTCAGGCTGCTGCCCCAGCACACAACAGCAAACATGATAGCACTGGCCACCACAGCCTCGTAGAACATCCTCAGCATCGTCCGGCAGATGTTAAAGGACCTCAGTCTCCTCAGGAAATAGTGACGGCTTCGACCCTTCTTGTAGACAGCCTCAGTGTTCTTTGACCAGTCCAGTTTATTGTCAATTCGTATCCCCAGGTATTTGTAATCCTCCACCATGTCCACACTGACCTCTTGGATGGAAACAGGGGTCACCGGTGCCTTAGCCCTCCTCAGGCTACATCACTGGCTTCCCTTCCAGTGGTTGAAGGTGTGTAAGGAAGATTCCTCAGATTGTTGAATTTCCCCATGGGGATGAATAAAGTATCTATCTATCTATCTATCTATCTATTGGTAGGAATGGCAGGGTTAGTCCTCTGCAACTGCGTCTGTAACAGGGGTTTCCAACTTGGTGTCCATGGACCCTCTCCTTACTGGTATTGGTCCATGCCATAAAAAAGGTTGGGAAGTCCTGGTTTAGAGGAATGAAGGCTCTCTCACTGAAAGGTATAAAAGACGTTCTGGGGCTTGAAAGGGTAGAGTGGGACTGCTGTTTCCCCTGGCTAGGCTTTCCTCAGTCATTGTTTACTCACACACCATTCTGGCAGAGATGGGATTCCACTTCACTGTAAGGTGATGAGTTTCTGCCCAAAACAGAGCTGTGCAGACTCAGTCACCGAGGAGTTCTAGGGTAGAGTTTCCTAGGTTTGTGGCTATTAAGGAATTTGCTGGTCGGAGGCTTGCGGAGATGTGGTGCAAGGATAATGGATAGCCATGGTCTTTCTTATAGGGTAACAGGGCAGGCAGGAAGGGCGGTAAGCTCTGAGCTGGGTAACTTGGTAATTGTTGAAACACTGTCAGCTGTCCAGAGTTAGGAAACCTGGTGATGATCTCAGCCCCTGGGAGTGGGTTTGGAAAAACCCCAGAGGGGATTCACTTCCTGTTCTCTGACACGTTAGGGGATGGTCATCGTCTGAAGGCACCAAGAAGAGTGCCTCCTCACACATGCTTGCCCCTACCATCGAATGACCTGCCAACAGCCACTGGCTACCAAGACTTTGGTCCCAGTTTTGGTGCCAGGCCTTTGCCAATGCCATTGGACCCCACTGAGTGACAACCCAACCCCAAAGAGAAGATGGAAGGCTTGAAGATCACACACAGAACGGTCGAGGAAGTCAGAAAAGCCCGATGAAGGGTCTCGGCCCTGAATGCTGACTGTTTATAACTGTTTGGAGTCCTGCAGGCCTATGGGCTTCGAGGTTTCTCAAGCATCTGTATTTACTAATTGTTAGAGCTGTTAAATCCTGGTGCTTTTGTTTACGTGTGTCAACCTTGTGACAGGCGCGGGCTTCCTGCATTCTATGATTATTGAAAAGGGACTCTCATTGTGCTCTGGTAGTGGAGTTTGTGGAGAATGATTTGTATAGTGGTGTCGCTTGGTCATGCCTCCGATGCGCTGTTGATATTCCCATTTCTAACCTCTTGTTTCCATCTCTTCATGGGGAGTCTGCAATTCCTCCACTTCTGGCTCGAGCTGTTGCCAGCGCTCACCATGACAGTCGGCCATCCTCTCCACCTGGATAGAGTCACTTCTGGTGCCCACTGTGACAGAATCTGCTGATCCTCCATGCATTGGTCCAGCCCTGTGAGCACATACACTGACAATTTCCCTTTAGGGTCCTGCCTGGCCTGCTCTGTTCCTCCAGCATTTTGTGTTACTCAAAAATCCAATCATGATTGGTCTCTGTTTCTCCTCTAACAATGAGGAATGAGGGACGGACTTATGCTTCCACATTACCTTTGACATCTCCATCAGAATGTCTACTGGTACTGTGTAGTCCTTAGCACTTGCAGCAAACGGCACACGGCAACATCCCACAGGCGGCATTGTGTGAAACGGGGACACCTCGTTTTCCCTTATTAGGGAGAGAGAGAGAGCCTGTGGTGTGTTGAATTACTGGGTGAACGAGTAGTCTTTGGGGTACTGCAAGTCTGTGTCTGTATTGGTGCTTTGCTGCACGCTTGAGTGCTCAGTGGTGGGGTGCTGATGTTTTTTTGCCGGTGGGGGAGGGAGGGGGTCATTGCTTTGCTGCTGCTTACATGTGGGAGGGGGAGTTAGGGTTCTAACATCTAACTGTCATTCATTCTCTGGGGCACTCCTCTGTTTTTGTTTGTGAAGAAAAAGAATTTCAGGATGTATATTGCATACATTACCCTGACATTAAATGTACCTATTGAACCTATTAATAAGTTTTAAATTAAGATCAAAACAAATTCAAGTTTAATTATCATTCAACCATACATAAATATAACCAAATTAAACAGTGTTTCTTTTAGGGCCAAATTGAAAAACATACACTGCACATTCAAGGCAGTGAGCACACATCCAGTCACGCAAAAAAATACGAGTGACGAAACTTGAGTGGCATGTCTTGTAAATTGACAGTGCAGTTCCTGGCAGTTCACAGATAAACACATGCACATAATCTGGCTTGTCTTTCCATAGATTTGACACTGGCGGGAAGCACCCACTAGAAACACCAGTCCGCAGTTGAGCCTGGACGCCACGCAACACCACCGTCGATGTTTCCTCTCCTGGACTGCAGCAGCAGGCAAGCCGGCAGCTTGAGTCTTAGTCCTCACTACAACCAAGGCCACACAGCTCTCACACCATCCGTCGCACCACCAAACAAGTGACCAGGCCTGCAGCGCCTTACATTATCAAAGCCCAACAGGGTCTTCTGATCACCATAGAAACGTCTTCGCACACCAGCTTCGATACCTTCTTGTAGCAGGCAGCAAGTCGAACTTCTGCCCCAACGAGCGGCTCATTGATACCCAAAGTACCTGGAGTCCGGCATTAGTCTTGTGATCACAAAAAAGGACATTTAAAAAAGACAGAAACACCTTTGGTTGGCATCCGAGAAGCCACTGCATGCCATCTTCCCGGAAGCTCATTGCTCAAGTTGGATATGGAGTTAATCTGCCCAGTACCTTTTCAAAGAGGTGAGGTCTTCAACCAGTGTGGGGTGGGGTGGGGGAGGGCAGGCAAGACGCCATTTCAGACACTGACAGTGCTTTGAGTTTCTTTGAGGAGAAACCCTGGATTATGTGCTTGTGGCTGGAGTGGAGCTCGATGCAGCAATCTTCTGACTCCCAAAGGAGCACAAGGATTTTTGAATAATACTTCATCTTATGCCAGTGTGGCGTATTGAGTTCTGAAATATTAGTATAAATGGAAAGCAATACTTTTCAACACAAATTGGCTTTCAGCATAGTGGTATGCTTCAGATCTGGTGTGTATAAGTGGATACTCTAAAGGAGTGTTTAGCAAATTGCTGGATATCTGTTTCACACTTCACAAGAGCATACTGTGTAAACACTTCGTAGTTGACAGATAGTGGTCTGCAATGTTTTTTTTCAATGTTTTGTTACATTAACCGAGTATTAATGCATCATGGACTGTGTTGTAATTACTGAACAATTTGCCTCTCTCCCATCTGTTGAACGCCATTGATGATGTAGTTTATGAGTTCACCGTCACCAAATGGGATCTGGGTTTAAGAGTGGATCCCACTTCCTGCTCCAGCTGTGTCATTCTTATGTTAAGAGAAGAAGCTGGGTGGGAGTGTACTTACAGAAAGTTGCCACACATTCCCAAACCAAAAGCCGTGGATGAATAGGAGGTTTGTTGTTTGCTGAGGGCCAGATCTATGGCACTTAAGTCTGGCGACTGAGGTCTGTATAAGAAACCAGGTGAGACTTGCGAAGGGACATTTCAAGAGTGAAGAAACAATGTTGGAGGCAACATCGGATGAATGTTAACTCTGGCAGGGTTTGCAGGACATTACTTCCTACAAAGCGACCCGGCATCGTGAATGGCAGCCATGTTTCACTACCAGGTGAACTCCTGCATGCCCACTTTGAAAGGGAGAATAAAACAACGGCTGTGAAGATTCATGCTGTACCCGGTGACCCTGTGATCTCTGTCTTGGAGGCTGATGTCAGGCTGCTTTCAGGAAAGTTAACCCTTGCAAAGCAGCAGGCCTTGATAGAGCACCTGACAAGGCTCTGAAGACTTGTGACAACCAACTGTTGCGTGTGTTCAAGGACATTTTCAACCTCTCACTGATACGGGTGGAAGCTCCCACCTGCTTCAAAAGGGCAACAATTATCCCAGTGCCCAAGAAGAGCAGGGTGACTGCCTTCACCATTATTGTTCAGTAGCACTCACACCTATGGTGATGGAACACTTTGAGAGGTTGGTCGTGGATAGAATCGACTCCTTCCTCAGCAATTTGCCTATTGCCACAATAGGTCTATGGCAGATGCAACCTAAATGAGGTGGCCTCAGATCACCTGGACAATACAAACACCTACGTTGGAATGTTGTTTGTTGACATAGTGGTCAACACCATTATTCCCACCGTCCTGATCCAAAAGCTACAGAACTTGCCTCTACACCTCCTTCTGCAACTGGATTCACTTCCTGACCGGAAGACCAGAATCAGAATCAGATTTAATATCACTGGCATATGATGTGAAATTTGTTAATTTTATGGCAGCAGTACAACGGAACACATGATAAATAAATAAAAACAGAAAAAAACTGAGTTGCATTAAGTATATATATGTCTATTAAATAATTAAGTTAAAAGAAGTAGTACAAACTAACAGAAATAAAAAAAATAGTGAGGTAGTGATCATGGGTTCAATTTCCATTCAGTAACCGGATAGCAGAGGGGAAGAAGTTGTTCCTGAATTACTGAGTGTGTGCCTTCAGGCTTCTGTACCTCCTTCCCAATGGTAACAGCGTGAAGAGAGTATGTCTTGGGTGGTGGCGATTCTTAATGATAAATGCCACCTTCCCAAAGCACTCTCCTTGAAGATGTCTTGGGGACTATGGAGGGTGGTGTCCATCATTGAGCTAATTAACTTTACAAGTTTCTGCAATTTACTTCAAACTTGTGGCGTAGACCCCCTCCCCCATACCAGGCAGTGATGTGGCCAGTCAACTGCTCTCCACGGTATATTTGTAGAAGTTTTTGAGTGTTTTAGTTGACAAACTAAATCTCCTCAAACTTCTAAAGGCATATAGCTGCTTTCTTGCCTTCTTTATAGTGGAATCAATATATTGTGTCCAGGTTAGGTCCTCTGAGATCTTCACACCCAGGAAATTGAAACTGCTCACTCTCTCCACTTCTGATCCCTCTGTGAGGATTAGTAAGTGTTCCTTCATTTTACCCTTCCTGAAGCCCACAATCAGCTTGATGCACTATCAATAACTCCAAAAGACTGAAAGTAGAGTAAATACTGAAAGGCTTTTATTAGCAGTAAAATGCAGCACGTCCATGCTGGATGACTGTGGGAAGAGCAGAGACACAGTCACCTTTATCCAGGGGTCTGTGGGAGGAGCCACAGGAGCAGTCAGCAGAGGGACCATGTCCAGACAGATATACATGGTTTACCACACAGCTCTTTGGTCTTGCTGATGTTAAGTGCAAGGTTGATTCAGCGACACCATTCAACTAACTGATATATCTTGCTCCTGTCGACCCTTTCATCACCATCTGAGATTCTACCAACAATCGTTGTATCATCAGCAAATTTATAGATGGTATTTGAGCTATGCCTAGCTACACAGTCATGGGTAAATAGAGAGTAGAGCTGTGGGCTATGCACATACCCCAGAAGAGTGCCAGTGTTGATCATCAGTGAGGAGAGATGTTAGTACCAATCCACACAGATTGATACTAATAATACCACAGCTATTAGGATCCCTGCAGCATCTAATAAACCTGTCTCAGAGGCTGGCAACAAACCCTCGCGAGGCAGCAGTGACTGGTGGAGTACCTGGTAACCTCTGCCAAACAACTGGAGGGAGTATTCAGACATTTTCGGTCTCTCACTGCTACAGTCAGAATTTCCCACCTGCTTCAAGAGGACAACAATTACACCTGTACCAAGAAGAACAGTATGAGCTGTCCCAACAACTATGGTCTAGTAGCTCTCAAATCTACGGTGATGAAGTGCTTTGAGAGGTTGGTCATGGATAGAATCAATACCTGTTTTAGAAAGGATGTGGACCTCCTGCAATTTGTCTGTCACCACAGTGATAGCAGAGATAGACAGCAGACATGATCTCAATGGCCTTGGATCACCTGGACAATGCAAATACCTATGTCAGGATGCTGCTTAATGACTATAGCTCAGCATTTGACACCATCATTCCTACAGTCCTGATTTTAAAAGCTACAGAACCTGGGCCTCTGTACCTCTTTCTGCAACTGGATCCTCGACTTCCTAACCAGAAGTCTACACTCAACAGCCTTGCACTCAACGTCAATAAGGCCGAAGAGCTGATTGTGGACTTCATGAAGGGTAAGACGAGGGAACATGAACTAATCCTCAAAGAGGAATCAGAAATGGAAAGAGTGAGCAATTTCAAATTCCTGGGTGTCAACATATCAGAGGATTTAACCTGGTCCCAACATGTTGACGCAGCTGTAAAAAAAGGCAAGGCAGTGGCTTTATTTCATTAGGAGTTTGAGGAGCTTTGGTTTGGCACCTAAAACACCCTAAAGCTTTTACAGATGTGCTGTGGATAGCTTCTGACAGGTTGCATTACTGTCTGGTGTGGGGTGAGTGGTGGGGGGTGGCTACTACACAGGATTTTAACAAGCTACAGAAACTGGTAATATTAGTCAGCTCATTGGGGCACTAGCATCCCTAGTATCCAAGGTACCTTCAAGGATCAGTGCCTCAGATAGGCGGCGACCTTTATAAAGGACCCCCAGCACCCAGGACATGCCCTCTTCTCACTGTTACCATCAGGGAGGAGGTACAGAAGCCTGACAACACACACTCAACGATTCAGGAACAGCTTCTTCCCATCTGCCATCCAGTTTCTAAACAGACATTGAACCCATGAACGCTATCTCACTTTTTTCTATTTTTGCACTTAATTTAATTTAACTATTTAATATACATAGACTACATATACTTACTATTATTTATTTATTTAATTTATTTTCCATATTATCATGTATCGCATTGTACTACTGCTGCTAAGTTAACAAATTTCACGACATTTACTGGTGATATTAAACCTGAGTCTGATTCTGTTGTCACTTAGTTGTTGTTTAGAATCAACCCTCGGCTGATGCAAATGGAGCACGCGATGTTATTTTTTCAACCGTCGATGGAGTACAAACTCAATATCCCAGTACTCTTGAGGCTGTTAATCGAGACTTTAATCATGTTTCTCTCAAGGCAACTATACCAACATTTTATCAATATGTCAGCTGCTGTGCATGGGACAATGGAACACTGGACCTCTGGATGCGAGTGTAAAAGACACATACAGTGCCACTGGCCTCCCCCTACTTGGCAGATCTGATCTCAGCCTGGTCCTGCTAACACCCAGGTACGTGCCCCTTGTCCAGCGGCAGCCTGGGTCAACAAGGATTGTGAGGAGGTGGACTCAGGATGCTAATGAGGCACTGCAGGAGTGCTTTAAGAGGATGGACTTGAATGTGTTATACAGGCCATACAGGGAGGACGTTAACAAAACCACTGATTGTATCACAGACTATATCAAATTCCGTGAGAATGCCATCTTGCCAGCCAGGACTGTACGTCGCTTCCCAAATAACAAGCCCTGGATCACCGGTGACCTGAAAGAACTTTTGAATATGAAGAAGAAAGCATTCAGGTCTGGAGATAGACAAGCGAGTACAGAGTGAACCGAGGCAAAGCTGAGGGAGTGCAAAGAATCCTACAAGAGGAAGCTGGAGTACGCGCTTCAGTAGAATAGCGTAAGGGACGTGTGGTCGGGCATGAAGCTGATCACTGGCTTCACAGTTAAGGAAAGGAAGATCGAGGGCTGCCTGGAGAGGGCCAACGAATTGAACTTGTTCTCCGACAGGTTCAGCACGGGACCTCCCGCTGTCCCCTCCCCACTTGCCCAAACCACCCTCCCTCCCTGCCCCTGAAACTTTCTCCCTCCACTCTGGAGAGTGCTTGTGTTCCAAATTCCCCAACTTTGGAGTGTCCTGCCCCCATGGGGATGACCATCCTCCCCCTCTGACTGTGACTGCAGGTCAGGGTGAGGGACAGCTGGAGAGAATACATCAATGCAAGGCTGCTGGACCGGACGGTATCAGCCCCAGGGTACCGAAAGCCTGTGCAATCCACCTATCTGGTACTTTGCAGCACCTTTACAATCTGAGTCTATATCAGGAAAAGATACCGGTGCTCTGGAAGATTTCCTGCTTGGTTCCTGTACCCAAGAAGGTGACTCCATCTGAACTTAATGACTACAGGCCAATTGCCCTCACACCTCATGTGATGAAGGTGCTTGAGAGGCTGGTCCTGACTTACATTGAATTGCAGGTGAGATCGTCATTGCACCCGCTACAGTTTGTCTAGCAGCCTCATGTGGGAGTGGATGATGCCATCATCTACCTGTTGCAGAGAGCTCGCTCCCACCGGGATGATGCTGGTGGCATTGTGAGCATCACATCTTTTAATTTCCCTCATGCCTTCAATACAATCCAGCCACTTCTCAGAACAGGAAGCTACAGAGGATGGGCGTAGACAAATCCACTATCTCCTGGATTTCTGCCTTCCTAGCAGATAGACCCCAGTTTGTACTGCCGGGTAGCTCTCTGCCGGAGGTGGAGATGAGTGGCTCTGGAGGGACTGTCCTGTCTCTGTTTCTGTTCACACTGTACACCTCAGACCGTCAGTGCAACTCTGAGCCCTGTCACTTGCCAAAGTTCTCTGATGACTCTGCGGTGGTTGGGTGTATCAGAGATGGGCAGGAGTTGGAGTACAGGAGACTGGTGGACAAGTTTGTGGAGTGGTGTGGGTGGAATCACCTGTTCCTGAATGTGGTCAAAACCAGGGAGATGGTGATTGATTTTAGGAGGAAGAGGACAGTGACGAGTCCTGTGTACATTCCGGGAGAAGAAATTGTGGAGTACAAATACCTGGGTGTTCACCTCGACAACAGACTCGACTGGAAACCAACACCAAGGCGGTCTACAAGAAGGGGATGAGCAGACTCTAGTTTCTAAGGAAGCCGAGATCCTTCAGTGTGTGCAGCAGGATGTTGGAGATCTTTTGTAATGACAGCAGTCTTCTTTGATGCTTTATGTTGGGGGAGCAGCATCAGTGCCGGCGATATAAAAAGACTAGATAAACTCTTTAAAAAGGCTTGGCTACAACCCGGACTATTTTGAGTTAGTGGTGCAGAGGCAGTCACTAAACAAACTGTTATCCATTATGGACAATCAGGCACATCCTCTCCATGACCTTCTGAATAAGCAGCGGAGCATTCTTTCAAATAGACTCATTCAGCTCTGCTGTCACAAGGATCGTCACAGAAAATCTTTCCTACCAAATGCAATAAGCAAATACAACAGTTCATCTCTGTGAGACAGAAGAACACACATCATAGTACAATAGTCTGTTTGATTATTTCATACATTATTATTGCACAGTATTGCAATTATTATTGTGTTTATTTTGATTCTGTACTTTATTGTTAGTTAATATTGTTATTGTATTTATTATTATAGTTAAGTGTGTTTTTAAATGCTGCTGCTGTAATGAAATAATTTCCCAGTCTGAATCTATAAAGTACCTATTATTCAAACTACCTGCACTCCTCCTATCTTCATTTCCGCTGCAAACTTTGCAACAAAGATCTGTGTGTGCAGGAAATTACCGAGGTAAAACTTTCTGTCCGACTATGGTTTGCTCATTCCTGGTTCAGCAAAAATTGTCACGGTGCTTGCTAGCAGAGGACTGCACCCAGGAGTGGAGGAACAGCAGACTCTGTCACGATGAGCGCTGGCAATGACTGAACCCAGGAGCGGAGAAACAGCAGTCGCTGTCACGGTGAGCGCTGGCAATGACTGAACCCAGGTGTGGAGGAACAGCAGACTCTGTCATGATGAACACTGTCAATGACTGAACCCAGGAGCGGAGGAACAGCAGTCGCTGTCACGGTTAGCACTGGCAATGACTCGACCCAGTAGCAGAGGAATGGCAGACTCGGTCACGGTGAGCACTAGCAATGGCTGAACCCAGGTGTACAGCCATGGCAGACTCTTGTGCAGAGACAAACAAGAGGTTAGACACAGGAATACGAACAGAGTATTGGAGGCATGACCAAGCGCCACTGCGAGATAAATCATTCTCCACAAATGCAGATTCCACTCCAGTGCTGAACAACAATCCCCTTTAATTAATGATAGAATATGGTAAACCTGTGCCAGTCACAATTAATTTGACAAGATTCAACAGAAAGCACCAGCGCTTAATGGCTCTAGTTAAGATTGCAATTAGTAAGTCGAGGTGCTAGAGAAACATAGAAGCCGAACTCTCTGCAGAGCTCATGACAGAAGTGGTCATTGGCTGCAGTCCACCATTACTGCAAGAGTTGTCCATGTCCAGCACCAATAAGCAGGCAGGGAAAATCATCGTGGACCCGACTCAGCTCCTGAAAACTGCCTTTTCCACAAGCTCCCTTCTGAAAACAAGAGTATCATACCATCTTTTCTTCCTCCAGCCTGTTAATTTAATCAACCAATCTAGTTAGCCCCCCAGTTCCCTCTTTTACCCTCGTCACTGCACTGTTCTTCTATGGATGTGTAGCAGAGAGTGTACTGACTGGCTGTGGCTACTTTAGTACGTGCCCACTAAGTGTATGTAAAATATGAAGTTGGAGGTTAAAGTGCAGATATAGAATAAAATTTGCATAAATACACTAGTGTCAGCATAGGATATCCTTGCTAATATCTGTTTGGACAACCAGCATCTCTCCAGCTGTAATAGGGATGTACTTCATTACAATACAGGAAATACCTAATGAAGTAGTTACTGAGTGGAATTCTTTATAATTACAGTCATAGAGTCATAGAAAAGTACAGCACAGAAACAAGCCCTTTGGCCCATCTAGTCCATGCTGAACCATTTAAACTGCTGGCTCCCACCGATCTGCACTGGTTCCGTAGCCCTCTATACCCCTCCCATCAATGTACCTATCCAAACTTCTCTTAAATGCTGAAATCGAGCTCGTATCCACCACTTACACTGGCAGCTCGTTTCATAGTCTTACCACCCTCTGAGTGAAGGAGTTTACTCTCATGTTCCCCTTAAACTTTTCACTTTTAACCCTTAACCCATGACCTCTAGTTGCAGTCCTAACCTAGCTCAGTGGAGAAAGCCTGCTTGCATTTACCCTATCTATACCCCTCATAATTTTGTATAGTCGATCAAACCTCCTCTCAATTTTCTACGCTTGTCTTAACTTGTTAAATTTTTCCCTTCAACTCTGGTCCTCCAGACCCAGCAACATCCTTTAAAATTTTCCCTTTACTCTTTTAACCTTATTATTGTTGCTTTTTGTTGCATGTCACACCTGACCTACACACCACTACCAATTCATAATATGTGTAAATGTAGATGGTGGATAAAGTTGACCCTTGACTCTTGACCTTTCTTCTACCTTCTACACTCCACTCCCACTTCTTGGCCACAGGGTAACATTCTGCAATGAGCTGAAAACGTGTGACTTTCAGACTAGGGATTTCCCTCCCACTCATCTTGGTGTTCCACATTGAATTTACTCAGTCATCTCTCAGTTTGTGTTTTCGTGAGCCGGTGTTTGTCAGCTTGACCTAATTACTCCTGAATACCATGTCATACTAAGCTGCTTCAGTTAAGAATCAGGCTGCCATCCTACACTGGACAGGGTAGATAACATTGGGCAACAAAGATTTTGCTTCCTGAACACTTTTGGATGTATCCAATGAATTTTGGGCTGTCAATCATGAAAATCACCATGAAATTTCCCTATCATGCATCATATTTTTTGAAATTGCCTATATTATTTATTTTAATTCACAATTCAAGTCAGAATAACTGACACCAAGATCAAGGAAGGCATTTATGTTGGCCCACAAATCAAACAGGTCATCAATGACCTGTCAATTCAAAAATTTCTAGTTGGACTGAAGAAAATCACATGCAACGATGTTGTTGAAATTGTCTTGGCAACTACAGATCACCAAACTATATGCAGCTGGTTGACAACAGGCTTCAAGAATACAAAACTATGAAGTGCAACATGTCACTGAAGATTCATTTTCTGCATTCCCACTTAGAATTCTTCCCTGCAAATCTTGGCGCTGTCAGTGACGAGCATGGTGGAAGGTTTCACCGGGACATTGCGGTCATGGAGAAACGGTATCAGGACAACTGGAATCCATCAATACTGGCTGATTATTGTTGGACACTTAAGCAAGAAGCCTCAGACACTGAGTACAAATGAAAATCAGCAACAACACATTTTTAGCTTAGTTGAACTATTGCAAATCATCAGCATCGTTATGCAATTAAACACTTTATATTCAATGGAAGTTAATTTCTTGTCTATCAAATTCCTATGTGATACAAGTATTTGTGTTCAGTTTCAAGTGGTCTATCATAAACAAAACAAAATTTCTGAGGAAGCGGGACTTCTGAAAAAAAATTATTGTCCTGTGTAATCGACTACCTGTGGAGTATTAATGAGCAGATGGGCTTTAATGGTAATGCGGTCACCATTACTAATCTTGTTTATGTTATTCAGCTTATCTAGTGAACTGAATTTAAAATCCCAAAATCCCATGGTGGAATCCGAACTTTTGACTCTAGACGAATTAGTCCAGGTGTCTAGATAATAGTTCCGAAAATTAGCTACCATGTTATCTCACCGTAAGGAATTATTGATCTGTTTGGTTTTCTTCCTTGATTATGTTCCTCAAGATTTCCAGCACCTGCAGAATCTCTTGTGTTTATGTTTTCTGTCTTTTCTTCCTTGAGTTCTACACACACATGTTTGACCTTTCTGTTTCTCGGCCGATAAAGCCCTTAATTAGTTTCACCTCCTCTTGATGCAGTGTGCCCATGTGGAGCAGTTGTGCTATACCACTTTTACCAACAGCAAGGAAATCTGAAATTTGTAATCAGAATAGTTTCAAGAGAGCGCCGGAGGAGAGATGATGGGGAAGGCGGATAGGCCAGAAACTGTATTTTGGTCTCTAGCCTTGGAGATCATGTCTACCAGGATATTCCCTGGAGATCTGGTTTAACAGGATATCAGAATCTGGTTTAATATAAGCAGCATATGTCATGAAATTTATTAATTTTGCAGCAGCAGTACCATGCAATAAATATATAAAAAACTGAATTACATTAAGTATCTACATGTATGTTAAATAGTTAAGTAGTGCAAAAACAGAAATGTGAAAAAAGTAGTGAGGTAGTGTTCGTGCACTCATTGTACATTCAGAAATCGGATGGCAGAGGGGAAGAAGCTGTTCCTGAATCACTGAGTGTGTGTCTTCAGGCTCCTGTACCTCCTCCCTGATGGTAGCAAAGAGAACAAGGATGTCCTGGTGATGCCCTTAATGATAGACGCCACTTTTTTGAGGCATCGCTCCTTGAAGATGTCCTGGATGCTAAGGGGGCCTGTGCCCATGATGGAGCTGACTGAGTTTACAACTGTCTGTAGCTTACTTTGATCCTGTGCAGAAGACCCACTCCCATATCAGGCAGTGATGCAGCCAGTTAAAATGTTCTTCACAGTAGAAATGTGAGTATCTTTGGTGATGTACCAAATCTCCTCATACTCTTAATGAAGTATAGCTGCTGACTTGCCTTCTTTGTAGATGCATCGATATGTTGGGTATGAGTGTCATATCCTCAGAGATATGACACTCAGGTGTCTGAAATTGCTCACTCCTTCTGCTTCTGATCACTCTCTTAGGATGGGCTGTGTTCCCTCATCCCACCCTTTCTGAAATCCACAATCAGTTCTTTGGTCGAGTGCAAGGTTGTAACTGTAACACCACTCAACTAACTGGTATACCTGGCTCCTTTTCACCCTCTCATCACCATCTGAAATTCTGCCAACAGCAGTTATATGGTCAGCAAACTTATAGTTGACATTAGAGGATATTCCCTGGAGATTGAGTTTATCAGGATATTCACTGGGCACAGAGATGTTCAGGTATTGATAGGGAGGATCGAGAAAACGTGTTCCTATTGGTTGGGCAGAATGAACTACAGAAATGTTTAGGTAGTCACAGCTACCTGACCAAGAAGTGTAGTAGCCAGTTTACACCCTGCAAGTTCTCACCCACAGGAATGAGATGCAACCTTCCCTGGGTGGGGAATTTGCCCAGTGAGGGAGGGCTGGACAGACCATACTTGAATTTGCTGGAGTTGAGAAAAACAATGTTGGATTTGATTGAAACGTTAAATGCCCTGAGGCCTTTGACAGGGAGAAGCAAAATCTAGGGGTTGTTGTTTAAAAACTAAGGACCGAATACTTATGATGGAAATGATTTTCAGATGGACATCAGTCTTCAGAACTTCCTTTGTTTAGCAGTGGTGAGTTTTGAAGGTTGAGTCTTAATTCTTCAGTTGAGCCTTGAGGCAGAGGTAGGCAGATCTGTGATGAACGAGGTGATGAAGTGTCGTGCACATGCTCTTTCACTTCTACCTGATCAATAACACCAGACAACAAAGATTTTGCTTCCTGAATACTTTTGGGTGTATGTTATGGAATTTGGGCTGCTGATCATGAAAATTACCATGGCATTATACACCATTTTTTAAAGAAATCACCTCGACACTAGAATACTACAGCACAGTACAGGCCCTTCAGCCCTCGATGTTGTGCCGACCCATGTATTCCTTAAAAAAAGTGCTAAATCCACACTACCCCATAACCCTCTATTTTTCTTTCATCCATCTGCCTGTCCAAGAGGCTCTTAAGTACCCCTAATGTTTTAGCCTCCACCACCATCCCTGGCAAGTTATTCCAGGCACTCACAACCCTCTGTATAAAAAACTTGCCCCTGATGTCTCCCCTAAACTTCCTTCCCTTAACCTTGTACATATGCCCTCTGGTTAAACCTATATTTAATATTTCAATTCATAATTCAAGTCAGAATAACTGATGACAAGACTAAGGAAGGCATTTTTGGTGGTTCACAAATAAAACAGGTCATCAATGAGAGGCAATTCGAAGAACTGCTAGTGAGACCGTAGAAAATCGCTTCAGATGGACTGGTGAGGAGGGTAAAGGCTTTGCTAACATCCATTTCTAGAGGACAGGAATATAAACGCAAGGATGCACAGTAATGCTGAGGCTTTTTAAGGCATTGGTCAGACTGCTGTTAGTGTATTGTTAACAGTTTTAGACCCCTTATCTAAGAAAGAACGTCCTGATCTATTGTCTCAGCCTGAAATGTTGACTGTTTATTAATGCTGCCTGACCTGCTGAGTTCCTCCAGTGTGTTACAAAGAAAGGAAGTGCTGACATTGGAGCGGGTCCCGAGGAGGTACACAAACAATATCTGTGGAATGGATAGTTGAAAGGGCTTGGCGTATCAGGAGAGCATTTGCTGCCTCTGAGTCTGTGCTAACTGGAGTTTAGAAGAATCAGGGGTGGATCTCACTGAAACCTATCTGCTCCTTTGTCTGATGGTCCTACGGTCTTCACTGGTCAGCTGTCGCACTTGTCATGCTACTCCACAGAGGCATGACAAAATCCACCTCCCACCAGATCAGGACAGAGGCACAAAGGCCATGAAGTTCAAAGTTGAAAGTACATTCATTATCAAAGTATGCATACATTATACAACCTTGAGATTCATCTCCTTACAGGCAGCCGCAAAACAAAGAAACACAAAATCACCCATAAAAAAAGACCGTCGAACACCCAATGTGCAGGGGGAAAAGCAACAAAAGCAAGCAAGTAGAACATTAGGCCATAAGAACTAGGCCATTCAGCCCATCGAGTTTGCCCAGCCATTCCATCATGGCTGATTATTATCCCTCTCAACCCCATTTTCCTGCGTTCTCACCATTACCTTTGATGCCCTGACTAATCAAGAACCTCTGCTTTAAATATACCCAATGGTTTGGCCTCCACAGCCAACTGTGGCAATGAATTGCACAGATCTGTCTTCCTCTGGCTAGGGAAGTGACTCATTATCTCTGTTCAAAATCCTATCCCTATCCCTATCCAAAGGGCATCCCTCTATTCTGCAGCGGTGTCCTTGGTCCTAGACTCACCCATTATTGGAAACATCCTCTCCATGTCCACTCTGTGTAGGTCTTTCAATATTCAACAGGTTACAATGAAATCATCCCCCTCATTCTTCTAAATTTTCCAAAAGTCTCCCACTTTGAAGTGAGAAGGCAATCGAATTCCTCAGAAACAAGTTTTACCTTCATCCAGTACCAATAACATTCTGTTATGGGTCATCGTTACTTCATTAGAGTATAATGCACACATTATTGTTCACAGGGATAGGATTTTGAATAGCCATGCTTAGGGTGGTTTCAATAACCATCTGTTCCTGGGTTGATTGAACACAGAGATAAAGAAGATGAGGATGAAATAAAAAAAGAGCCTTAAGCAAGAAATGAGATCAGAAAACGTTTCAGTCTCTTGCACAGACTCGAAGATGTATTACATTCTTGCACCGGAATCCACAGAGCTGAGCTAATTAATATGCCCTCTCTGTATGGATTAGAGGGCACGACTTACAGTACTGTGCATGTATATAGGTAGTGCATTTGTCAACGTTGAGCGGAGAGCGAGTTTGTAAATCTGGCTGGAGTGGAGGATGTTGAGGGGGGTGTGAGACAGGTGGCAGAGAAGGAGTGTCAGGCACAGGATAGGGGGTGGAATGATGCAGGTGCAAACCCACCCAGCCCTGAGACACCAGGCAAGATGGTTTGCTTCCAAACAATCAGTTTATTGATCATTACAGAACGTCTCCCTGGTGCTTCCCGCTCCCTCCCCGCTGCCTCCCCTGTCTCTTCCCCTTTGCCCAACCATGATTCCCCTCTCCCTGCCCCCTTCCTGCTCTCAGTCCACAAAAGAGACCCACATCAGAATCAGGTTTATCATCACTCACATATGTCATGAAATTTGTTTTTTATTCATAGCAGCTGTACAGTGCAATACACAAAATTACTACAGCGCTGTGCAAATGTTTTTGGCACCCTGGCAATATATAGGTGCCTTCGACTTTTGCACAGTGCTGCACGTGGGAAGGTTGGACAAACTTGGGTTGTTTCTCCGAGGGCATCAGAGACTTAGCGGAGACCTACGAGAGGTGCTGTAATTATGAAAGGCACAGATAAATTAGACAGTAAGAATCTCTTCCCTCAGGTACAAAGGCAACATGATTTTAAGGTTAAAAGTACAAAGTACGAAGTATAAAATAACTTTGTTATCAGAGTGCATACATGTCACCACACACAACCCTGAGATTATTTTTCCTGCGGGTGTACCCAGTAAATCTATAGAACAGTAACTGTAAACAGGATCAATGAAAGAGCAAGAGCGTAGAATACACGCTGTGTAAATGCAATTATAAATAAATAGCAATAAATAATGAGAGCATGAGATAACAAGAAAAAGGTCCTTAAAGAAGAGATCATTGGCTGTTCTATCTCAATTGATGTTATCCTATTTTGTTCACGAGTCTGATGGATGAAGGGTAGTAACTGTTTTTGAACCTGATGATGTGAATCCTGAGGCTCCTGTACCTTCTACCTGATGGCGGCAGTGAGAAAAGAGCATGGCTTGTGGGGTGAGGGTGGATCAAAGGGGGGAGGGAAGAGTTTAAAGGTAACATGAGGGCAAGTTATTTCTGCAAAGAGTGGAAAGTGCCTGGGACGGGTTACCATGGGTAGTAGTGGAATCTGTCGGGTTGGACGAGTCCAAGAGACTTTTAGACAGACACATGAATATGAAGGGAATGGAGGGATGTGGATTATACACAGGGGGAGAACATTTAATATAAAGTAGCATCAAGATCGGCACAACATTGTGGGCCAAATGGCCTGCTCCGTGCGGGACTGCTCTGCGTTCTGTGATCTCAGAATCAGAATTAGGTTTAACATCACTGGCATATGTTGGGAAATTTTGTAACTTTGTGGCAGCAGTACATGATAAATAGAGATAAAATGAATTATAGTAATTATATGTATGTATATTAAATTGCTAAGTTAAAATAAGTAGAGTAAAACCAGAAATAAAACAACATAGTGAGGTAGTGTTCATGGGTTTAATGTCTATTTAGAAATCAGATGGCAGAGTGGAAGAAGCTGTTCCTGAATCGCTGGGTGTGTGCCTTCAGGCTCCTGTACCTCCTCCCTGATGGTAACAATGAGAAGAGGGCATGCCCTGGGTGATGGGGGTCCTTAATGATGGATGCCACCTTTCTGAGGTACCCTCCTTGAAGATGCCTTGGATACTATGAAGGCTAGTGCCCATGATGGAGCTGACTAATTTTTAAAACTTTCTGCAACTTACTTCTTTCTGAGCGAGAGAATTAACAAGTTGGGAGTCAGACTGACAGAGAGATGATCAAGCATTTGGAACCTGATGGCTTTTTAACAACTGGGGCTGCTGGACAAGGAGGGAAGTTAAAGATACTCATGGAAGGGGTGGTCTGGGATTTTACAAAGACGGAGTTTAAAGATGCTCATCGAAGGGATGGTCTGCGATTTTGGAGGAACTGTAGCTGGAGGTGGAGAGGAGGTACAGTGCAGTTGGAACCAGGAAGTGCTGCTGCCTCACATTTTGTCTGTCCCGGGTTCAATCTAGTCTGTGTGGGGTTTGCACATCTCCCTGTGGCTATATGAGTTTCCTCCTTTTTATTCTCATATCCCAAAGACAATGTGGGTTAACTGGCTCCTCTAAATTACCCCTTGCATGCAGGTCAGTGGTAGATGCCAAGGGAGAAATTGGTGGAATGGTGGAGTGAACAGATTAGGGAGAAAATTACTGGGGATTGGGACTGCACTTTCTCTGGCCTCCTTCCTAGAGCAGGTTAATACAGAAACAGCTTGATTCTAATGAGGAGAGCACGTCCCTCTTCACATCTTCCCTCAGTGCTGAGTCCAATGCAGTGGTCTTTGTTTCTGTGTCTTCATCTTGTGTCGCTCCAGCTTGGTCAGCCTGGGAAGAGCCTCAAAATCACACCCTTCCTTTTACATTCTGCTTACCCACCTACTGCTTGTTGTGCCACAGCTGTTTAGGGCAGCAATGAAGGCCCTACATCTCTGTCCTTGGCCATCATTTCTGTTGCATCCCAGGCGTAGTCCAGGGTCCTCATTCCTGCCACTCCGGTATGGCACCAAGTTATCTTTGGTCTCTCACTCTTCCTCCAACCTTCAGGGATCCAGTGAAGTGCTGTCCTGATGATGGAGTTGGCCTCTCTTCTCACCACGTGCCCAATCATTGAAGGAGTAGGGTGTGGTTTGAGAAAATGCAGACGATCTTCTGGAGGCTCGTGGTGTGGAACGATGACAGCTTAGCAAGATCGCTCTCTGTCAGGTGCCAGCATTCTGACCCGTACAAGAGCGTGGACAGAACACAGCTCTGGTACAGCTTCACCTTGGTGTGGATACTGTGCCCGTTGATCCCCATATGTTGCTCATTGATCCGAACGATTCTAGCTTTGCTGAACCTGCACTGGATGCCACCCTTGGTCCCACCATTCTACCCGGTCCTCTAGAAATGAATGCTAGCATTGCACTGACTCAGCTTGCAAGTTAACTTCTAGGAAATCCTACACAAGGACTTTGCATCTCTGATTTCTGAATTTAGAAAGTAGTCGATGCCTTTATTCTTTCTATCAAAGTGCATGGCCCTTCACTTCACTACACTATATTCCATCTGCCACTTCCTTGTCCATTACCCTAATCACGGAGGCTCAGAGGTTAACATAACGCTTTCCAGCACCGGTGACCTGGGTTCAAGTCCTGTCGCTGTCTGAAAGGAGTTTGTATGTTCTCCTCATGGGTTTCCTTCCACATTCCCTCCTCCAATAGAAGTAGTGGACCCAACACTGACCCCTGTGGCATGGCAGTAGTTGCCATCAGCCAACCAGAAAAGGCACCATTTGCCTTGCACAGGTCAGCCAATCCTCTGCCCATGCAAGTGATACTTCCTCATGCAGCCTCATGTGCAACACCTTGTTGAAGATCTTCTGAAAATCCAAATAGGCAGCATCCACTGACTCTCCTTTGTGTATCCCACCCGTTATTTCCTCAAAGAATTCCAATAGATTGTCTGGCAAATTTCTCCCCTTAAGGAAACCTTGCCGACTTAGCTCTACACCACTCCTTGCCACTAGGAATTCCGCCCCAACCATTCTGTCCCCCTCCCATCCGGTAGGAATTCTGCCCCAACCACTCTGTCTCCCTCCCAGCCAGTAGGAATTCTGTCCCAGGCCACTCCATCCCTCTCCCAGCCAGAAGGAATTCTACCCCAGCTCTCTCTGTCCCTCTCCCATTCAGTATGAATTCTGCCTCCGACTACTCTGTCTCTCTCCCATTCAGTATGAATTCTGCCCTCGGCCACTCCATCCCTCTCCCAGTCAGTAGGAATTCTGCCCCAGACTACTCTGTCTCTCTCCCAGACAGTAGGAATTCTGCCTCCGGCTACTCTGCCCCTCTCCCAGCCAGAAGGAACCCTGCTCCAATCCACTTTGTGCTCTCCCATCCAATAGGAATTCTGCTCCAGAACTCTCCATCCCACACCCAGTAGCAGGAATGCTGCTTCCGACCACTCTACCCGACTCTGAACTCCACCCAAATTTTGCCAAGAGCATTCATAGTTCTAGACCATGACAGCCCACGTCACACACCACAGGAAATAATGTTGAAGACGATGATTTATTACGCAATTTGTAGTAATTTTATGCTTTTCTTTGTAGTGCTGCTGTAAAGCAATAAATTTCATGATCTATACAGTGATGATAAACCTGATTCTAATTCTGATAACTGCCCTGCTCTTTCTCTGTCACAGTAACACTGAATTCTGCATTCGATTATTGGATTTGCCTTTGTACTACCTTGATGTACTGATGTTTGGGGTGATTTGTCTGGATGTCACACACTGAAAAGCTTTTACTGTGCCATGGTGCATATGACAGAAATAAGCCTATTAATAAATACTAATAGTAGAGGGGAAGGAGGCTAGCTGGAAGGTGATAGGTGAAGTCAGATGGGTGGGAAAAGTCAAGGACTAGAGGAGAGTGGACCGTAGGAGAAAGGGAAGGAGGAGGGTCACCGGGGGAGGTGATAGGCAGGTGAGGAGAAGAGGTAAGAGACCGCTGAAGAGTCTGACTTATAAAGAAAGTTACATAAAACACTGGAGGAACTCAGCAGGTCAGGCAGCATCTATGGAAATGAATGAACAGTTGACATTTCAAGCCAAGACCCTTCTTCAGGACTGGAAAGGAAGGGGGAAGATGTCAGACTAAAAAGATGGGGGGGGGGGTGTGGAGAGAAGGAGGATTACTAGAAGGTGATAGGTGAAGCCAGTGGGTGGGAAAGGTCATGGGCTGGACAAGCTGGAATCTGATAGGAGATGAGAGTGGACCGTAGGAAAAAGGGAAGGGGGAGGAGCACGGAGTGTGGTAATAGGCAGGGTGAGACCCACCCATCTAGCTTCACCTATTACCTTCTAGCTTGTCCTCCTTCCTCTCCACTACCTGTTTTTAGCCTGGAGACTTTACCCTTCTTTTCCAGTCCTGATAAAGGTCTTGGCTTGAAATATCAACAGCTTACTGATTTCCATTTCCATAGATGCTGCCTGACCTGCTGAGTTCCTTCAGCATTTTGTGTGTGCTGCTCTGGATTTCCAGCATCTGCAGAATCCCTTGTGGTTATGAAGCTGTGGTGAACTACATATACCTGTCTGGACACGCCCCCCCCCCCCCCCCCCCACTGACTGCTCCTGTGGCTCCTCCCACAGACCCCGGTATAAAGGCAATTGGAGCCACAGACCCTTCCTCAGTCTCCAGGATGTAGTGTGGTGGTCACTTGCTGCTTGTGCTTTCTTCCAGCCAATAAAAGCCTACCTTAACCCACGTCTCAGAGTTATTGATGGTGCATCAGAAGCATTCTGTGACTCTATGACTATACCTGCCTTCAGCATGCACGGACCTATCTGCACAGGTGTTCAGTTGTTGAGATTTCTCCTTAAGCATCTTACTGGAACATCTCTCACACCTCCAGACTGTCGGTTGCCATCAGAAGTTTGCAAAGAATTTCAACGAAATCCGTCCTCAGTGTTTGAAACTCAGCACAGACCCAGATAACCAGCAAGTTACAAATGCATAAACCTGTGTTTCACACAGCATTTCACAGTCTTATTAAAGTTTTTTTTAATGTGTTACTCTCTAGCGACGGTCCCACCATTTCAGGTCCCAGCAAGATGAAGCCTTGCTAAACTGTCTCTGTGGCAATTAGATCTTTCAGTTTGTCTATGCTTTCCCCTGATTTGGAAGAGCAGCCAACATAATGAAAGACCGCTCCAGTCCAAACATTCACTTTTCCATCAGGCAGAAGATACAGGAACTTGAAAGCATGTCCACCTGCCTCAAGGAGAACTTCAATCCGACCATTATAAGTACTACTGAACCAATCTTGGTATAATTAAGCTGAACAGTGATCTCTCAGTTTACCTCATTGTAGCCTTTACTTGTTATTTGTCTACCTGGCCATCTGGGACCTGCCCTCTTCTTGGCACTACCATCACAGAGGAGGTACAGGAACCTAAAAAGCCATGCCCAGTGAGTTAGTAACTGCTTCTTCCCCTCTGCTATCAGATTTCCCAATGAGAACTCATGAACTGCACTTTTGACTATTTATTGATTGACAATAAACTGGACTGTTCAAAGAACACTGAGGCTGTCTACAAGAAGGGTCGGAGCCATCTCTACTTCCTGAGGAGACTGAAGTCCTTTAACATCTGCCGGACGATGCTGAGGATGTTCTACGAGTCTGTGGTGGCCAGTGCTATCATGTTTGCTGTTGTGTGCTGGGTCAGCAGGCTGAGGGTAGCAGACACCAACAGAATCAACAAACTCATTCGTAAGGCCAGTGATGTTGTGGGGGTGGAACTGGACTCTCTGACGGTGGTGTCTGAAAAGAGGATGCTGTCCAAGTTGCATGCCATCTTGGACAATGTCTCCCATCCACTCCATAATGTACTGGTTAGGCACAGGAGTACATTCAGCCAGAGACTCATTCCACCGGATGTAACACTGAGCGTCATAGGAAGTCATTCCTGCCTGTGGCCATCAAACTTTACAACTCCTCCCTCGGAGTGTCAGACACCCTGAGCCAATAGGCTGGTCCCGGACTTATTTCCACTTGGAATAATTTACTTATTATTATCTAATTATTTATGGTTTTATATTGCTATATTTCTACACTATTCTTGGTTGGTGCGACTGTAACAAAACCCAATTTCCCTTTGGATCAATAAAGTATGTCTGTCTGTTTCAACGATTCAGGAAGAGCTTCTTCCCCTCTGCCATCTGATGTATGAATGGATTGTGGACCTATGAACACTACCTCACTACTTTTTTATTTCTATTTTTACATTACTTATTTAATTTAACTATTATATATTCTTATTGTAATTCACAGGTTTTTCTCTATTATTATGTATTTCAGGCAGATATGACTTGTCAGCTGTGGTTGGCAGCTCATCTAGGAGAAGGAAAACTCTGATCTCATACCTCCGCTGCTCAGAGCCTACACCCACTCATGGGGAAGCATTCAGGGGTAAACCCTGAGGGAAAAATCCAGAACTGGAGTCCCGAAGGCAGTCCTACATTGAGTTCAACGCTGACTGGCAACCCTTACGACGCTGGTGGTACCAAACTGTATCGATCTCCGCCGTTCCTTTGGGTTCATCAGATAGGTGGAGAGGCGGAGCCTGCTACGTGGGCAACAGGTTGTTCTCCATATTCTATTGCCCTGGCTTGTGCATCTAGACAGCTAGGACGCAACATTCATTGTCGACCCTGACTGATGGGGCCTCACATTGTGTATCGCATTGTACTGATGCCACAAAGTCAACAAGTTTCATGACATATGCCGATGATATTAAACCTGGATCTGATTCCCTCCCCTAGCCTGCAGGTCACCCCTGGGCAAGGTGTAGCTTAGACCCCCCCCCCCCCCAATCAGGGTCACGTGAAGCCACAGGAGCAGGTGGTGGATGGTTGTATGAGCAGCCGGTGCATATCACAAGTCCTGGTTATGCCACCACTGACGCTAGACAATCTCTGAAGAGTATTGATAATGGCTGAAGTCACCCATCTGCCCAGAAGAAGGCAATGCAAACCACTTCTGTAGAGAGATTTGCCAAGAACAATAATAGTCCTGAATGGACCATGTTCAATCATGTCATATAACACGGCACATAAGGAAAGATTGATAATGACTGGGGTCACCCGTCTTGTAAAGACACCGTCCAGAAGAGGGCAATGGCAAACCAGCTCTGTAGAGAAATTTGCCAAGAACAATCATGGTCATGGAGAGACCATGATTACCCATGTCATACGACACGGCACAGAATGAATGATTGATAATGACTGGGGTCATGTCTTGTAAAAAGACACCATCTAGAAGAAGGCAATGGCAAAACCAATTCTGTTGAAAAGTTTGCCAAGAACAATCAAGGTCAAAAACCATGATTTCCCACATCATATGACACAGCACATAATGATAGTGAAGATTTATTCCATAATTTGTTGTAATTGGAGGCACAGTATTGTAGAGGTTAGCACAACACTTCACAGTGCAGGGACCCAGGTTCAATTCCCACTGCTGCCAGTGAGGAGTTTATACGTTCTCCCCGTGACTGCGTGGGTTTTCACTGGGTGTTCCGGTTTCCTCTCACAGTCCAAAGACGTACCAGTCGGTCAATGTAAATTGTCTTGTGATTAAGCGAGGATTAAATCAGGGGATTGCTGGGCATCGTGGCTCAAACAGGGCTGGATGGGTCTGCTCCACACTGTATGTTAATAATAAAATAATGTTATGTCTTGAGCTGTACTGCTGTTGCGAAACAATAAATTTCATGATCTATGCAGTGAGCCTGTGATGATAAACCTGATTCTAATTCTGATAACTGTCCTGCTCTTTCTCTGTCACAGTAACACTGAATTCTGTTATCGGATTTGCCTTTGTACTACCTTGATGTACTGATGTGTGGGGTGATTTGTCTGAATGTCACACACTGAAAAGCTTTTTGCCGTGTCGCGGTACATATGACAATAATAAACCAATTAGTAACTACCAATTCTGTAATGTTTCAATGAGACCACCTGTCAATATTTGTAAAGCTCATCTGAATACAGGCCTTGATAACACAACAAATCTTTAAAAGTTAAAAGTGCATTGATCTGTGTTTCACTCAGCATTTCACAGTTATTACTGAAATTAGTTATTCATGTATTTCTCTGCGCAGCATCCCACCAACTCAGGTACCAGCCCGATGAAACCTTACTGAACTCTCTCTGTGTGGAGGCAAGGATGCAGCCAGTACCCTTGGTGTACTTGGGTCCATACGCTCTTCACCCTCTCGAGATAAATCCTTGCTGTTCATCCTCTCCAGGACTCTCACGATATACACAGCTCATAGCAGTCACTGCAAAGTCATTACAGCTCAGGTTGTTTGAGTTCGCAGTTCGATTCCCACATCATCGTTAGGTTTGTACGTTCATCCCACAGTCCAAGGGTGTACCAATTAGCAGGTTAGTTAATCATTGCAAATGGTCCTGTGATCAGGAGAGGGTTGAATAGGTGGGTTACCGGGCAAAACGACTTGTTGAACCAGAAGGGCCTATTCCACACTGTTTCAGAATCAGAAACAGGTTTAATATCACTGGCATATGATGTGAAATTTGTTGTCCTTGTAACAGCTGTAAGGTGCAACACCTAATGCTAGAAAAAAACATGAATTACAGTAATACGAGGGGTGATTGATAAGTTTGTGGCCTAAGGTAGAAGGAGTCAATTTTAGAAAACCTGGCACATTTATTTTTCAACATAGTCCCCTCCTACATTTACACACTTAGTCCAGCGGTCGTGGAGCATACAGATCCCTTCTTTGTAGAAGTCAGCGTCTTGGACCTCCAGAAGTG
The DNA here is from genome assembly GCF_048418815.1 of Hemitrygon akajei. Lineage (NCBI taxonomy): Eukaryota > Metazoa > Chordata > Chondrichthyes > Myliobatiformes > Dasyatidae > Hemitrygon > Hemitrygon akajei. Next base: position 103,251,262 of record NC_133135.1, on the reverse strand, counting down.
GATGGGCCACAGCAGGGGTGATTGATAAGTTCGTGGCCTAAGGTAGACGGAGATGAGTTATTAACTTCAAACTTTCTCCATAATCACTCAAAGAGTTGAACTGCACGTGGATGTAATGAGATCTATATAACTCATCTCCTTCTACCTTAGGCCATGAACTTATCAATCACCCCTCGTGTGTGTGTGTGTGTGTGTGTGTGTGTGTGTGTGTGTGTGTGTGTGTGTGTGTGTGTGTGTGTGTGTGTGTGTGTGTGTGTATTACACAGCTAAATTAAATAAGTAGTGCAAAAATAGAAATAAAAAAGTAGTGAGATAGTGTTCATGGGTTCAATGTCCATTCGGATGGCAGAAGCGTAGAAGCTGTTCCTGAATTGGTGAGTGTGTGTCTTCTAGCTCCTTCCTGGTGGTAGCAATTAGAGAGGGCATGTACTGGGTGATGGGGTCCCTAATGATGAAGCTGCCTTTTTGTGGCATCGCTCCTTGAAGATGTCCTGGATACTATGGCAGCTGGTGCCCATGATGACTATGTTTACAACTATCTGCAGATTATTCCGACCCTGTTCAGTAGCATCACCCCCAATGCCACCACACTCCCACCACCCATACCAGATGGTGATTCAGCCAGCTGAATTATGTAAAATCTGACCTTAAAAAATAAGTATGAAATCTCCAGAAAACATGACTGTAGATGCTGGAGATCTTTAATAAAGTTAGGAATGCTGGATGCACCTACAGGTCAGATAGTGGGTGTGCAGAGCAAAGCAGAGTTGAGAATCTCAATCAATAAGCAGAGTGATTGTTTAAATTACCTCTTGCTGCTTCTGTTCCATAGGAGACAACACTGGCTTTGCCTCTGCGAGTTTTTAGAACGTAGACCATTACAACACACTACAGGCCATTCGGCCCACAATGTTGTGCGGACTTTCGCGAGTGTCGTCATGCTCCAGACTTGACATAATCCTGGGTAAAATCTTTCTGCACCCTCTCTTTCCTTGTAGGGTCAGAGCAGACACAGGCCATTTGTCCCATCACACACATGCTCACCATCAATTCCCTATAGTACAGCGATCAGAATTGTACTGAGTAGCTGCAAGGTGGACTCTCTAGTCGTATGTGTCTTTCTACTTTACGATGAGTGGCAGATGAAATCCAGGGTAAGAAAGGGTAAGATCATGCACTTTTGTAAAAGGAATAAAGTTGTGTAGACTACTTTCTATACGAGCAAAATCAGAAATTGGAGGTGCAAGGGGACTTGGGAGTCCTTGTGCAGGTTGAGTCAGTGGGAAGGAAGGCAAATGCAATGTTAGCATTCATTTTAAGAGAACTAGAATATAAAAAGAAGGATGTAATGTTGAGGCTCTATAAGAAGTTTAGATATTCTATAAGCAGTTTTGGGGCCCCTATCTAAGAAAGGATGTGCAAGTTCATAAGACAGATCCTGGGAATGAAAGGGTTAATGTACGAGGAGCATGTGAGCATATGAGAAGCACTTGATGGCTCTGGGCCTGTCCTTGCTGGAGTTTAGAAGAACGAGAGGGGATCTCATTGAAACCTACCGAATGTTGAAAGGCCTCAACAGAGTAGATATGGAGAGGATGTTTCCTATGGTGGGGGGGAGTTTACCACCAGAGGGTACAGCCTCAGAATAAAGGGACGTTCATTTAGAACAGAGATGAAGAGGAGAGGATGATGAATCTGTGGAGTTCATTGCCACAGGCAGTTGTGGAGACCAAGTCATTGGGTATATTTAAAGCAGATGTTGATAAGGTAGCCCACAAGCGTCACCCTACATTCTGGCGCCAACATAACATACCCACAATGCTTGGCATGAACAACACAAAACACAACGGAACAAAATACAACAAACAACAAAACAACAACAGCAAAACAAACGATGGGTGGGGGAACACATTGCCAGGGATGGTGGTAGAGGCAGATACATTAAGGACATTCAAGAGACTCCAAGATAGGCACATAGATGATAGAGCTATGGAGGTCTATGTGGGAGGGACGGGATAGATTGGGACCACTTTGGCCCAGGACACAATCCCGAGGGACCCCTGCAGTGAGGTCCTGAGCTACAGGCTCCAATGGACACAACCTCTTGTCCTGATTGGGGTGCAACCGCACGTCATCTCTCTAGTAATGAGAATAGGACTACCTGTGCCATGGTGTACCTAATAAAGTGGCCTCTGAGTGTAATTTCACATTGAACAACTGTTAGCCAAGCTGCTGGGAGGCACAAACCACGTAGTGCTCCAGAGACTGTGGGTGTATTATTTCAGAGCTATTCTCACTCCAGATTCAACTAGAAGAACAAATGTTTACAGCATCTGGGTCACAGAAAGTTGTAAACTCAGCCCGTCCTACCATGGGAACTCACAGCATCGAGGAGACTTTCAAAAGGTGATACCTCAAAAAAGCAGGATCCGTCATTAAGGACCCCGTCACCTAGGGCTTGGCCTGTTCTCATTGTCAGGGAGGAGGTACAGGAGCCTGAAGACACACACTCTGTGATTCAGGAACAGGATTTTCCCCTCTGCCATGAGATTTCTGAATGGATATTGAACCCATGAACACTTCCTAGAAACAGAAACATAGAAAACCTACAGCACATTACAGGCCCTTCGGCCCACAAAGCTGTGCAGAACATGTACTTTAAAAATTACGTAGGGCTACCCATAGCCCTCTATTTTTCTAAGCTTCATGTACCTATCCAGAAGTCTCTTAAAAGACCCTATCACATCCGCCTCCACCACCGTTGCCGGCAGCCCATTCCATGCACTCACCACTCTCTGAGTAAAAAACTTACCCCTGACATCTCCTCTGTACCTATTTCCAAGCACCTTAAAACTGTGCCCTCTAAAACTACCTCGCTACTATTTTTTCCTTATTACACTACCTACTTAATTAACTTTTTAAATATCTTACTGTAACGTACAGTTTTTATTATTACACAATGCATCGTACTGCTGCCACAAAGACAACAAATTTCACGATATATGCTAATGATATTAAACCTGATTCTGATTCTGATTCTGATATGTGGAAGGGTTGATTAACAAAGTGAATGCAGTGGCTCGAGTTAGACAATTTACCAGGAGAAGAAGCAGTGTTTTTTGGATGCTGTAGTCCTCAACTTCACTGAGGGAGTTCCTTGGGACCAAGTCCTGGGCCAAAACAATCTCCTCTGCTTCATTAGTGATAGTTTTTTCATCAGAAGGTCAGCAGTGGTTGCCCAGTGCCCACTTCCACCAACAGCACTTCGGCAACTGAAGCAGAGTGTGTGCTGATGAACAAGATGCACCTTTCATGATATCCAAGTGCCAAGCAATCATAATTTCCAGCATGAAAGTATCTGACCACGTGTCTTTGATATTTAATGGCTTTACCATTGTCAAATACCACCCCCCGTCACCAGTAACAGCTGGTCACAAAAGCAGACCTGAGCTACACACACAAAATGCTGGAGGAACTCAGCATGTTGAAAGTGAGAGGAAGGAGATTTAAAAGGGATCTTTAAGATATAAATATATATCTGCATGCATGTATCTGATTCCAACACTGCTGCTAGTAGCATATTCCAGATAACAACCACTCTGTGTAAAAAAATGTGCCCTAAAGATTCCCTTTAACACTTTTTATAGACACTGTACTTTAAATTTATTTAGATATACAGTGCAGAACCGATTTTTCTGGCCCATCAAGCCCCTGACAAGCTCAATTTAACCCTAACCTAATCAGAGGACAACTTAGGAAGACCATTTAACCTACCCACTACATTTTTGGTCTATGGGAGGAAACCTGAGGACCCAGAGAAAACCTACGCAGTCCTTGGGGAGGTTGAATGAAGACTCCTCACAGAATGGCACTGGAACAGAACTCCGAACTTCGATGCCTCGAGATGTAATGGTACTGCGCTAAACCCCGATGCATAATCAGAATCAGGTTTAATACCACTGGCATATACCGTGAAGATTCCTGTTTTGAAGATAATAAAAAACTAAAAATTACCATAAATATATATATAGCTAACCACTGCAATAGTGTATATAGTCAGATAATGACAGAGGGGAAGAAGCTGTTCCTGTAAAGTTGAGTGTGTTTTCAAGCTCCTGTACTTCCTCCTTGATAGTAGCAATGAGGAAAGGGCATGTCCTGGGTGGTGGTGGTCTTTAATAATGGATGCCAACTTTTTAAGGCATCACTTTAGAATGTGTCCTCAATGTTGGGATGACTAGTTCCTCTGATGGCGCTGACTGAGTTTACAACGGTCTGCAGCTTTTTTCTCATCCTGTGCAGTGTCCTGAATGGTGGGTGTCTGCTCTCCACAATACATCTGTAGAAATTTGCAAAGTCTTCGGTGATATATTAAGTTTCCTCAAATGCCTAATGAAATATAGCTGCTGTTATGCCTTCTTTGTAATTGCAATAATATGTTGGGCCCAGGATAGGTCTTCGGAGATGTTGACACCAGGAACTTGAAACTGCTCACCTTTTCCACTGCTGATCCCTTGATGAGGTTTAGTGTGTGCTCCCTCTATCTTCCCTTCCTGAAGTCCACAATGTGTTCTTTGGTCTTACTGCCATTGTGGGCAAGGCTGTTGTGACACCACCAACCTACTGATTTATCACATTCTTGTATTCCTCCTCATCATTATCTGAAATTCTGTCAAAAATAACTGCTTGCTGAATCCAGGCAGCCTCAGAGTTGACTTACAGATGCAGGACACAAAGCGGGAAAACAGATACCAAATAGTTGAGCTGTGCCTGGCCACTCAGTCATGGGCATAGAGAGAGTAGAGCAGTGGGCTAGGCACACATCCTTGAGGTGCACCAGAGTTGATTGTCAGTGAAGGGATGTTATTTCTGATCCACACAGGTGGTGAGAAGGTCAAAGATCCAGTTGAAGAGGAAAGTACAAAGGCCCAGGTTTTGGAGCTTATTGATTAGAATTAACGATAGGATTGTGTTGAATGCTGAGCAGTAATCAATTAACAGAAGCCTGTTGTTCCTCTTCACACCTTGTGGCATATCGGGCAGCAACCTTGCCATTTCCTTAGCATTTTTGTCTGTTTTTTCATAAGGCTGAGTTGCTAGCTCAGCGCTCAACCCGGCAAGGATAGAAAGCGTGCAAGGAGCAGGCCAGAATTGAACCTGGGACCACTCGTCTCAAAGTCTGGTGACGATACCATTACACCACCAGTTGGCTTAAACAGCAGCCTGGTGTAGGTATTAATATTATCCAGGTGATCCAAGGCCAAGTGGAGAGCCAGTGAGATTGCATCCACTGCAGACCTACTAAGGAAATAGGCAAAATGCAGCAGGTATAGGTCCTTGCTTAGGTAGGAGTTGATTCAAGCCGTGACCAACCTTTCAAAGTACTTCATCAAAATAGGTGAGAGTGTCACTGTGTGACAGTTGTTGAGGCAGTTCATCCTGCTCTCCTTGGGCACTGGTATGATTGTTGCCTTTTTGAAACAGGGAACCTCTGACTGCAGCAGTGAGGGATTGAAGGTGTCCTTGAACACTCTAGCCAGTTGTTTAGCACAGGATTTCAGAGCCCAAGCATGTACACCTTCAGGGCCTGATGCCTTATGAGAGTTCAACCTCTTGAAAGATATTCTGATATTAGTTTTTGAGACAGAGATCACGGGGCCACCAGACTCTGCAGGGATTCACCCAGGTGTAGTTTAGGGGATGTTTAGACTGGCACTTGAATAGACAAGGCATATAAGGATATGGGCCAGATGCAGTGCAAATGGGATGAGTATAGATGACCATGGCCATAAGGCGCAGGAGCAGAATTAGGCCATTTGACTCATAGAAACAGAGAAAATAGGTGCAGGAGTAGGCCATTTGGCTCTTCGAGCCTGCACCACCATTCAGTATGATCATGGCTGATCATCCAACTCAGAACCCTGTACCTGCTTTCTCTCCATACCCCCGATCCCTTTAGCCACAAGGGCCATATCTAACTTCCTCTTAAATATAGCCAATGAACCGGCCTCAACTGTTTCCTGTGGCAGAGAATTCATAGGACTTTGCTCTGCCATTTCATCATTTCATCATGTCTGATTATTATCCCTCTCAACGCCATTCTGTTGCCTTCTCCCGCTAACCTTACTGATCAAGAACCTATCAAACTCTAGTTTAATTACAGGACTCCATGATAGATCACACATCCATTCCAACTTGGAAGTACTTCACTGTAATTGTTGCTGGGTCAGACAGAGGACGTATACAGTGTGCAACCTGAAATTCTTACTCTTCACAGGCATCCTCAAAACAGAAGGAAAAAAATGAATGAATGACAGAAAAGTCAGAACCCCAAAGCCTACCTCCCCCTCCAATGCAAAAGCAGTGGCAAAAACATCAGCCCTACCCTCTTCCTCTTGCCCCAATGATTCTGCAAAAACACTGCTCCGCCCCACCACCCCACCATGCAAGCAATAGCAAAGCCCCCAAAGAGACCTTGCTCTGGAGTCCAATAAAACTACAGTCAAGTCCCAGCACTTTGGTATCTCAGACAGGCTCCCTCTCTCTTTCACTTGTTGCTACTGCAACAACTGAGAGCGGGAGGCCAGAAACTTGCTGTTTTGATGTCACTTCTCCGAGTCCCACAACTCAAGGACCGACAGGCTGTCACTCACTATATGGGTATAACACAAGCAAAATGGTCATGTATCTGCATGCGCTGAGCTTGAACACTGTATTGGCATTAGTTCATTCACTCAAGCAGGTGTGTACATGGACCTTACACTCAGCATAAGACCATAGGATATAGAAGAAGAATTAGGATATTTGTTCCATCAAGCCTGCTCTGCCATTTCATCATGGGTGATCCATTTTCCCTCTCAGCCCCAATCTCCTGCCTTTTCCCCTTATCCCTTCATGCCCTGACTAATCAAGAATCTATCAATCTCTGCCTTAAATATACCCAATGACTTGGCCTCCACAACCATCTCAAATTCCAGAGATTCACCACCCTCTGACTAAAGAAATCCCTCCTCATCTCCATTCTAAAAGGCTGTGTCCTCTGGTCCTAGACTCCTCCACCATAAGAAATGTCCTCTCTACTTACAACATTTGATAGGTTTCAATGAGATCCTCCCTCATTCTTTTGAATTCCAGTAAGTACAGGACCAGAGCCATCAAATATTCCTCATGTGATAAGACATTCACTGAAGCAGATGTGTACAAGTTCCTTACATTCAGCATCCACAGAACAAGCCCTTGCTGCACCATCTTGCCCAACATAGGAACAAAACATCACTGTGGTAAATTGGATCACCTCCTATACTGTGGCGGCCACCTCTTGCTGAAGGTGGACACCAATGATGAAAGTTGCAAACTCTCCAGCATGCCAACACCAAGTTTGCCTAGCCAAAGAAAAGAGAGTTTGAATATCATGACTTCAATCCCAGCAATAAGCTCATAGTGTATAGATGTGTAGTGGAGATTGTATTAGCTGGCTGCATCATGGCCTGGTATGGAAATACCAATGCCTTTGAAAGAAAAATCCTACAAAGGGAAGTGGATTCAACCTGGTACATCACAGGTAAATCCCTCCCAACTATTGAGCATATCTACATGAAATGCTGTTGTAGGAAAGCAACCTCCATCATCATAGATCCTCTGTATCTCGGCCAAGCTCTTTTCTCACTGCTGCCAACAAGTAGAAGGTACAACAGCCTCAGGACTCACACCACCAGGTTTGTCAACAGCTACAACCTCCCAGCTATCAGGCTCTTGAACAAAGGGCTAACTACACTCATTTGCCCATCCATTGAAATGCTCCCACAACCAAAGATCTCACTTTAAGGACTCTTTATCTTGTTATTTCATTTTCTCAATTATTACTGTTTATTTATATTTGTATTTGGACAGTTTGTTGTCTTCTGCACCCTGTCTGCTTTTTCATTGATCTTGTTACAGTTACCATTCTATAGATTTGCTGAGTATACCCACAGGAAATTGAATCTCAGACTTATATATATGGTGACATATATGCACTTTGATAATAAAATCTACTTTGAACTTTGGACTAACTGCATGTTTCAGAGATTTGGACTACAAAAGTGAATATCTCAAAGCACATGGGGGTGCTTGTTGATTAGTAAAGGCTTCATAGATTATGGGGAGCAAGACAAGAGAATGGGGTTGAGGGGATCACAAACCTATCATGATCAAAGGGCAGAATAGGTTTGATGTGCTGGATAGTCTAATTCTGCTCCCTTGTATTATGCTCTTATTGTTATCAATGCCAATGCCAGACGAAATTCATTTAAGCTGAGTGGGGGGAAATCTAGGAGAGGTGTTAGAGATAGATTTTTATTTTGCACAGAGATTGGTGGCTGCTTGGAATCCACTGCCAATATTGGTGGTAGAAGATGATACATTAGGGATATTTAAAAGACTCTTATTTAGGCACACAGGTGCAAGAACAATGGAGGGTTGTTGGCTGTGGGGGGAGGGAAGGGTTCGATTGATTGTGGAGTAGCATAGGTCAGCATTACATAATGGGCCGAAGGGCCAGTATTGTGTTTTGCAGTTCTATACTTTATGATCATCCTGCTCTGAGGCTGGTCAGGGGAATACCAGGAGGTCAGAGAAAAAGCTTCACTGCGTCCTTCAAAGGACACAGCAGCCACTCTGACACTTGACCAGGAGCATTTGGTGGCACTGAAAACTTTGAGTTTATCGATTGGGAATACATGGGAGATCGAAGAAAATGGCAGAATGAACAGACCACCGACCAAACTATCTATCCACGTGTCCCATCAGGCAACCCCGGAACCACCAGTGGGGAGTTTGTGGAACCTACATTGTCATTAGAACCCCAGATCCCTGGAAGATCACCACCATCTTCTGAAGATGAACTGGAGAAAAGCTGGGAACAGCAAACCTTGCCAGCGACCCAAGATCCCAATAATGAATTAGAAGAAATCTCTCTGTGCTTTGAATAGAGCAAACAATCCCATAGAATTTGTTTTTGCAAAAGGAGTCTTCTCCCTTAGTGTTCCGCCTGTTTCCGTCTGCCTCTCTGCATCTTCTCACAATACTCTCTCTGTCTCTGTCACCCCCACCCTCCTCCCTCTGGTTTCTCTCTCTTACAGCCGCGCTAACGTAAGCCTCCCTCATTCATATGCATGAGACGCTGAGAGAGCTGCCGAGCTCGCCCTCCTCCAGCCCGTGTTTCCGTGCGCCCGTCCCGAAGCGGAGAATGCCTTCGGAATTGACTGCCGGGGATCGGCAGACTGAGGGAGAGAGAGGCGGGCAGTGAAAGGGTTCGTCGCTCCCGACTCGGGCAGAGGATATTCCCAGATCGGAACGGATGTAGTCAGGATTAAAAGGAGGCGATCGGGAAAGGGGAGAGCTGCTGTTCCAGATGTTGCTGCAGCTGTGCGATCTGTGGGTCTGTGACGGGCTCCGTGATAGGCAAACATCTGGATAGCTCCCAGCCTCTGCAAGGACAGCGGGCTGAGGTGTGTGTCTCTGGGGGGCAGTGAAGGGGGTGTGAAGCCTGCCTGAGACCACACTGAGCTCTGCCGAGCCTCGGGTACACCCGCACTGCCAGTGAGAATGCCCCTAGTTCCCCTCCAGTTGATCGTAACCTTCCTGAGCGAGAGACTTTTCCGGGAGGGTCGGCAGGCGGTTCGGGAAGCGCATTCCTTCTAGCGCCGTGGACCCCCAAGGACAGGATTACCAGCCTGGGGGCTGTCCTGCTCTTGGCCGGGAGCCGGAGCCTCTGCAAGTGTGGGTGGAAGGAAAGGCTACGAGTGGTAGCCGGGAACTGACCGTGGTGCTGAAACCATCGCCGGCGAGGAGGGACGAATTTGAAGTTCCAGCGCCGTGAATTATTTCGTTCTTGATGTAAAGCTGCCTTTAGCCACCGCTCCTCTGGAAGGCTGTGGCTTTTCTGAGCTCCTCTCACATAAGGGGGACAGAATTTTATCCCTCCCCCTGAACAACGAGGCTGCAAAGGGAGAAGTACTGAGACTGATCGGAACGTCGCCCTCCGCCGCCCGATTCTGTTTAATGTTTCCTCCTAAAGGTAAACGGTTCTACAAATCTTTCCTCGCCGAGTAGCGTGGCGTTTATTGCAGTATCTTAAACGATCTTTTTATAAGAGTCTTTTCCGTGTGCAGGTGGTGAGCCGGGGTGTCAGTGCGTTGCTTTTCTGATTCTGCTGAATGTTCGGGTTCAACCAATCTGTAAAATGCAACTCCACCGATAATATTGTAGTGGCGCCGCAAAAAGGGGGTTACACTTTGCCTAGTTAAAAAAGCAAAAAAATATATCTCTGCATTTAACTTTTCAATATGGCTGGGCTAATATTACACTACATGAATAATATATGCACAAAAATTCTTTCAGACCTTGCATAGGTCTTATCGTCCTTCACCTAATTTGATATAGTTGACTTGTTTCCCCCTGAATCACTATATATATCCGGACTGACCGTCACTGGTTTAATGTAAGAAGCTTTGTAACAAAGCATGATTCAACCCCAAACTGCCCAAGATTTCTAGGTGCAAAGACTGAAGGAGATTTTGAAAGCCATCACACTGTGGTTGGCGTTCCCATTAAAAATAATGAGTTGTGGTTCGGGTAATGAAATGCAGGAATGTGTCTGTATTCCAGAGCAATGTTGCAGTGGCGAGCTCGCCCGTGCATAACACCGAAGGTGCTATTCCTGCATCACTCTCTCTATTACCAGGTCGGACGAGGGAGACAGATGGGCGAGTCTGTGCTCACATCTCCTCGGTTACCATCAGTTCTCTCATCGAGTGAAACTTTCAAAATTTCGGTCACTTATGACGGGAGTGCATGGCGATGATTCTGCATACAACAAATTCCCGGGGTTTGTACTGGGGTACAAGACAGAAAAAAAAACCCACCGCGCTGGTAGGAGAGCATGAGGGTGGGGTTAGTGGGGCGTGGGCGCTGGGAGTGGGTGTGTTGAGAATAATTCTAAAGCAATGTAGAAAAGTGTGATCTGTGCACTGAAAGATATTCCCAATTGGGATGTTTGTGCCACACAAGTTGTATAAGTAGTTTTCGAAATTGAATAATGGGCAGAACGTGCACAGCTGTTAATTCGCACCACTCCCTATTTTCTGCTGTTCCGTGTTAAGCTGTGTCAGTGACCGGTCACTGAAATGATCCATGGCCTTTTGTACACTATTATTCTCCTCAGTCTCGTCGCTGAACCGGCGAGAACCAGAACTGCAGCCACTCCACTGGAGCCGGCTGCCCGAGCAGTGTCTTGTTTTAGTAACACCACTGGCGATTCCGTTCTTCGTTAACCCGCCGTTTCAAAGTTTAACGACTCCACATCGGCCACCTGGCAGTTTATTAACGCAGAGGGCCGCGCCCGGAGAAGCAGAAACCCAGCACACAGCTGAGATTTAATCCGGCGGTCATCAATACACCAAACCGTTGCCTTGACCGAGCACGGCTCCTGTCCTCTCTTTCCAATGTCGCCGGGCACAAGCCCTTCCATTTCCTTACCTTGGTCATCGAAATACAGGAATAATTAGCCGGCTCACAATGCAAGTACTATATTATTAAAGACAAATTATTTCCTTGTCGGATGTATATTCCTTCACGCGCTTATTCCATTATATTCAGCTCCGCTACTCAACCTTGGTCGCTGGGAGCCAATCAGGGAATACAAACCCCACCCGAATGCCGACAATCCCAGCTCAGTCCGAGTTTGGGGACTTACAACTCCCCCCCCCCCACCCCCCCACCCCCCACCCCCCACCCCCCCCCCCCAGAAGCAGGATTTGCAGGATATTGGGCTCGGAATATTGACAACTGAACGCGAACGAAGGTGGACCCACGCTGGGAACAGGTTCCCTGGCCGAATCTGGAACAGATAAAACACTGAGTCAGTGCCGGCCGATCTCCCACACCCGAGGACTCATTCAGCCCTTCGGCAGAATCGACACCCACTCGGGCTGGGATCATAGAACGAGGCTCCGAATCGGGGAATTTCTTCAGGAGATGGAAAAGTGGTGGCTGAACTTATGCCGTGAGTGGAGGCGTCGTTAAGAATGCATTGAAGGTCACGGTATATCACAGTATTATATATAAAAGACGTGCATTATGCAGGGTATGCAGTACGCTGAGACAACGCTGTGTCCTGCACGTTAGGGACGCTGTCTTGTTGGTAGCTTTTTTTCCCTCTCACTTCGCCCCACCGCCCCTCTCAGATCTTGTGATCAGGGCAGTCAGCAGTAGATGGGTGTTTCAAGGCGCGAAGAGGGTAGTAAATCGCCAGTCGCGGTGCTCCAGGTGTCCGCTCTACCTCCGAAGCAAGTAAGACTGGTTATGTGAAAAGTCGCCCTCGCGCCTTCAATACCCAGTCAATTGTGATCCATTTGCTCCAAACCCCCATCCCTCACCCCCTCCCCCTCCCCACCTCTGAGCTTGATGGGTGACTGCTTTGTCTGGCCACCAGCACCAAGTGCTGGAGGAACTCAGCAGGTCAGGCAGCAACCACGGAGGGGAATAATGAGCAGCGACCCTTCATCAGGATTGAAAGTGAATGGGATGGAAGCCAGGAATGTCTAGCTCAGTACATTCCTACTTACCTTATTCCCCTTGCTTCTGGTTCTGCCTGCTACTGGTTCTGTATGCTGCCCTTGTTGTCTTACTGTTGCTCTGAGTTTTGAACAGTACTGAGGAAGAATTGCTCTATGTACAAACTGTTACCAAAAGCAGTTGGTTTCCGTAGGTCGAGGTCCACCGTAGATAATGCGCCCAAGCTGTCTAGATAAACACGCCAGGGCAGTACAATATGGAGAGCAAGTTGTTGGGTTGCCTGTGTAGCAGGCTTCCCCTCTCCTAAGCCTGTGCAGTTTGGCACCAGCAACCTGGCTGAAACTTCTAGTCAGCATTGAACTCAGTGGAGGACTGCCTTAGGGACTCCAACTCTGGATTTTTCTCTTGCGGTTTCTTCCAAAGAATGTGTTTCCGATCAACGTTTTCCTTCTGATGGGCTGATAAAACCCATCTGCCCAAAGCGATTGGTTTTAAGGTGCCGGCAATGTTTTAAGGTACCAGGATCTTTGCCCCTTCACCTGTCAGTAGAAACTGTTCTGCTAGGCTTAGCAGCTAAGCCACACATAAAATCCAGGAGCTGGACTTGATTGTCGGAGGCTATCTGAGGTATATACCATTGGGACCATTTAATAGGTAGTGGGAGCTTAACACCATTACCAACCCTGGCTATAATAACCTTAAAGAACATCAGTCTGTTATCAATAATGTCTTACCTATCTCATAAACTAAACCTCTGGAATCCTGAATATCTTTCGGCACCAGTCATTGGGTTAAGTTAAAAGTCGTCCAGCTCATTGACTTGTATTCATCTAGACATTCATCAGTTCTGCTTCTCTCTCCCAATAAAGTTCTTGTAGTTTAGCAGGAAGTGTGTTACTGGAGTCACGTGCACCAGCCTTTAGTGCAGAGGTTCCCAACCTTTTTCATGCCATTGACCCTTATCATTAGCCAAGGTGGTCTGTGGACTCCAGTTTGGTATCCCCTGCTTTAGTGTGATTTTCTGAGCTGTTTCCTAATTGTTATTTAAGAAGGCCACAAGCATTCCAACTATGGTTGTGTGTAGTTTCAGTAGGAGAACAGAATGTTGTACCCAGAGTGTCTTCATTGAAATATGAATTTTGTTTCAATTGTCCTTCTGAATGTTGTAGAGTCAATGGATTCATCTTTGCAGTGTTTGCACTGCTCTTGATACTTGACTACATGGTAAATATAACCCTCCCACCACTTCATTATATGCTTGCACTCTACAAAAAGAAATACACGCGCACACACACACACACACACACACACACACACGCACGCACGCACGCGCACGCACGCACACACACACACACACATACACACACACACACACACACACACACACACACACACACACACACACACACACACACACACACACACACACACACACACACACACACAATTATGTAAGGCTCAATGGTTCAATTTAATATCAGAGAATGTGCACAGTACACCACCTGAAATCCTTACTCTTCACAGACATCCATGAAACAGAGAAAAAAATCATCTCTCGTGATAACATACATGATTAATCTCTCATTCACATACATGGAAACACTTCACACATGAACAACTCACATTCTCACACACACACACACACGTTTTTCTTTTTTTCGTGGCTGTCTGTGGGGAAGACGACTCTCAGAATTGTTGTCTGTGGGGAAGACAAATCTCAGGGTTGTATACTGCACATTATGCCACTGGTCTTTAAGGCAGCAATGAAGGTTCTCCTTCTCTGGTGGTGTTCAGGGCTTCTATTATCATGTCAATAACTTCCTGTCAGTTTTCACTCCTGTCAGTCATGCAAGTCCTGGGTGGAGACTCGGGAAAGCCATTGCACTCAGATGTAGAAGGATTCTTCATTGCTGTTTCTGTAATAGTCAGGGATTTTGGCCCTGAGGCGAACCCTCAAACCTGGAGAACTGGTGAACCACTCTTAGTCTGGCCTCTACCCTTCGATCTGCATGGTATGGTGATTCTACCAAGAATCAAAGCATAAAGCCCTGACTCCAGCCAACATAGCTCTCCGGGTCATTGAAACAGACAAGCTTCCAAAGCATGACATGGCTGTGGACCACTTGCAGGATACTGCATACACACTTTGATGAGGAAATTCTTTAGAATGGTGAATCTGTGGAATTCATTGTCACAGGTGGCTGTAGAGGCTAAGTCTTTAGATATTTTAAGGCAGAGTTTGATAGATTCTTAATTAGTCACAGCATTAAGGGATACGGGGAGAAGGCAGGAGATTGGGGCTGAGAGGGAAAATGGATCAGTCATGTTGAAGTGGTGGGGTAGACTCGATGGGCCAAATAGACTAATTCTGCACCTATATTTATGGTTTTATAACAAATGTACTTTGTACTTTTAACATAGACACATAAAAACATACAAATTACGCATTGGTTGGAAGGTAATTAAAGATAAAAAAGACAGTATTTATCTTGGTTTCTTAAAAAAAATTCCTTGACAGAAAGAAATATATAATACTCCACTTAATGAGAGGTAAATGTGTGAATCTACAGAGTTGGGAAGAGCCTTGCATTTTATTTCTAGCAACATGGGATTGAAGCCAGGCCTGGATTCTCATAACTGCACTGATCACCATCAGAGAGTGTAGTGGATAATTCAAATCAGCTTGGAGCCGATTCAGTTCCATTGCTCAAAACATCTGTTCTTTAACCAAATTGGAGTTAAGTTGGCCACCTCAATTCGAGTGCTTCGTTGATATAGGAAATGGAGATTTGCAATGTCAACATTAAGTGTTCTCCAGCTTTGAGATTTCTGGAAGCTCAGAGGATTTGAGAGAAAGAATTAATACAGAATCTGGATTAGTATTAGCCGATCTTCTGATTCTCTTTGAGTATGGCTGACATCGATTGGGTTCGCTGCCTTTGCGGTTAACATATGCATTCTCTGTGCCTCCATCCTCTTATATCGTAATCTCCAACTAAATTTTATTTAAAATCCTGACAGGATAAAGAGGAGTGTTTAGACCTTTACATCTCCATTAAAACCATCCATGCCTGCTCAAATCTAGCAAATTTTAGACATGGTTTAAAATTTATACTTGAACATACGTTTGTTTGCTCGTTATGACATGGGCGATCATGGTCTTTCCATGACCATGATTGATCTCGGCAAATGTTTCTACAGAAGTGGCTTGCCATTGCCTTCTTCTGGGCAGTGTCTTTGCAAGACGGGTGACCCCAGTCATTATCAATACTCTTCAGAGATTGTCTGCCTGGAGTCAGTGGTCACATAACCAGGACTTGTGATCTGCACCGGCTGCTCATATGACCATCCACCACCTAAGCAGGTGTTACGTCTTTCACAAGCATGAGTTGTGCGCTAGCAGAGGGAAGGAGTGTCTTACGCTTCCCTTGGTAGAGACGTATCTCCACCCTGCCACACCATTTGACCATTAGAACTTAGTAATCAGAAGAATGCCCATCTTTCTAGTTAATGCGTCAGTTCCAAATTTCCTCTCTTTTCTTCTCCCTCCACCACCTCCCCCTCCTCTCCCCCCCACCCCCGTTCCTCTCCTCCATGCTGCTTCCATCTCAGCCCTGGAGTTCAGTGATACCTCAGTTACATTGTGACAGTTTTGAACAATCTTCAACACCTGCCATTCAGAATCAGGATCAGGTTTAATATCACTGGCATATATCATGACATTTGTTATGTGGCAGCAGTACATTGCAATGCATAATAATAGGAAAAAAACGTGAATTACTCTGAAGATGTATATATATCTGAGTCTGAGGCCTCCGTCGGTCAGAGTTGACCATGGATATTTCATCCTAGATGTCCAGATATGCTAGCCTGAGCAGTGTGATATAGAGAGCAAGCTGTTGCCCATGTAGCGGGCTCCCCTCTCCGTGCATCTGATGAACCCAAAGGGACAGACGAGACCGATACAGTTGCAGGAGTTGCCAGTCAGCGTTGAACTGAACGTAGGACTGCCTTAGGGACTCCACCTCCGGATTATTCCCTTGTGGTTTACTGCCGAAGCCTTCCCCACGGGTACAGCCACAAGGCAGCGGAGGTTTGAAATCAGAGATTTTCTTCTCCTAGATGAGCTGCTAATGACAGCTGATGAGCCTCATCTGCCCCAAGCAACTGGTTTTACGGCACCAGTAACCCGCCTTTGCCCCTTCTCCTGTCAGTAGAAATGGTTCATTCCGGCTTAGTAGTTAAGCCACATGTGAAGGCCAGGAGCTGGACTTGGTTGTCAGAGGCTATAAGATACAGGAGGAGAAGTAGGCCATTTGGCCCATCGAGTCTGCTCCACCATTCAGTCATGGGCTGATCCAATTTTTCCAGTCATCCCCACTCCCCTGTCTTCACTCCATACTCTTTGATGCCCTGGCTAATAAAGAACCTATCTATCTCTGCCTTAAATGTACCCATTTAAGGCGCATGCTATTGGGAGCATTGAATAGGTAGTGGGAGCTTGTCCCCATTAACACTCCCGGCTATAACAACCTTAAGGAACCATATATAAATATTGATAAAAGAGAAAACCAAAGTAGTGAGGTAGTGTTCGATGATGCAGCCTGTTAGAATGCTCTCTGTGGTACATATGTAGAAATTTGCAAATGTCTTTGGTGACATACCAAATGTCCTCAAAATCTGAATGAAATACAGCCACTGTTATGCCTTCTTCATAACTTTGTTTATTATATTGGGCCCAGGATAAATCTTCAGAGGTGTTGACACCCAAGAACTTGAAATTGCTCACCCTTTCCATTTCTGATCCGTTGATTCAGGTTCAACAGCAGGTACTACACCACAATCATCAGGCTCTTGAACAAAAAGGATAATTATACTCACTTTCCCCATCATTGAAATGTTCCCACAATCAATGATCTCAATTTCATGTTGTTCTTTGATGTTTTCATTATTTATTGCTATTTATTTATATTTGCATTTTCAGTTTGGTGTCTTCTACACTCTGGTTGATCTTTCACTGATCCTGTTACAGTCACCATTCCATAGACTTGTTAAGTGTTCTCTCAAGAAAATGATTCTCAGGGTTGTATATGGTGATATATATATATATAAAAAATGTTAATAAAATTTACTTTGACCTTTGATAAGGACCAGTGTGTGTTCCGTTGTCTTAACCTTTCTAAAATTCACAATCAGTTTTTGGCCTTTCTTAGTTTCAACTCTTGCTGTAAACAATTTCTCTTAACTTTCACTGAGTCCCAACAAACTCAAAGGAAGTCGTTGTGAACTTCAGGAAAGTGCAGATGAACCATCTCCCCCCCCCCCCCCCCCGAATACATGGCTCCTCTGCAAAGAGAGTTAAGAGTACCAAGTTCCTGGGAGTTCTCATCATGGCTGACTTCACCAGGTCCCTCAATATTACCTCCCTGATCAAGAAAGCACAACTATATCTCTACTTCTAAGGAGATTGAGGCAAGCGAGTCTCCCCCCCCCCCCCCCCCCCCCGTCTCCCACCATCCTATCTGAAATTTATAGGAGCACCACTGAGACTACCCTGCATCTACACCTGGTATGGGAGCAGCCAAGCGTCCAACAAAGCCCCTACAAAGGACTGTGAGAACAGCCGAGACAATCAAAGGGGACTCCCTACCATCCATTCGAGCCATTTATCAGGAGTGCTACATACACAGGGCCCTTAGTATTATCAAAGATCCCACCCATCCATCCAGCATCCTCTTTGACTTTCTATCACCAGGCAGGAGACTCTGATGCATAAAGGCAAGAATGGTCAAGATGGAAAACAGTTTCTTCCCTCAGTCTGTTAGGCTTCTGAACTCCCTGTCACATCACATTTGTAGTGTCACAGGATAATCTGTTCTGTACCCGACAATATTTAATTTATGCATTTTACTTTATTTATGCGTGATTCATTTGTAGATATTATCTTTGCTGAGTTATTGTGTGTTATATGTGTGTTATGTGCTTTACTCCTTAATTCAGATAAAAGTCTCATTTGACAGTATATATGTATCTAGTTATTATGAAAAATCTGAATTACATTAAGTATATATATATATTAAATAGTTAAATTAAGATAAGTAGCGCACAAACAGAAATTAAAAAGTAGTGAGGTGTTCATGGATTCAATGTCCATTCAGAAATCTGACGACAGAGGGGAAGAAGCTGTTCCCGAATCATTGAGTGTGTGTCTTCAGGCTCCTGTACCTCTTTCCTGATGGTAACAGTGAGAAGAGGGCATGACCTGGGTGATGGAGGTCCTTAATGATGGAAGCCGCTTTTCTGAGGCACCTCTCCTTGGAAATGTCTTAGACAATATGGAGACTGGTCCCCATGATGGTGCTGCTTAATTCAGTGACTTGAATGGCAACACTGGACCTCATCCCGTTTCACAGTGAGGCCTGAAGACTCTTGTCAAGCCAGTGATGTCTCTATGTCTTTCACAGTTACCAGGGTGATTAAATCACAATAGGCAACTCACAGTTAAGTAAATAATGTCACAATCTGTCATCACCAGGTGATAAGTTAATGAAGCACTGACGGCTGGCCTCTTGAGCAAGTTTTGTGAGATCAGGATTGAGAAAGAATATAATACAAGCATGTGATCAATTTTATAATTCTATTTAGACCATTTCTCAATGTCAGGGTTGCTTGCAATTCAATTGTGAGTGTATTTTTATTGATTGGGCCCATTAGATAGCATAAACTGGATCAGTATTAAGATCTTGCAGTTAGGCTTAACCTGTTATCTTCAACACATGATCTCATTGTAAAGCAGAAGAATTGCAGATGCTGGAGGTCTTGAAGTGAAAATGGAAAGGGTGCTGGAGGTACACAGCAGGTCAGGCAGTTGCTGTGGAGAGGGAAGCAGAGTTGGCGTTTTCGGTCGATGGCCCTCCCTGAGAAGTTACAAAGCAAACAAACCAGTGTGTGCGAAGTTGCGGGGAGGTGCTGAGGTTGTTTTTCCTGTGACAGAATGCAGAGCAAGGTTGTTGAGGTGACTCAGTGCTCCCGGGACTTCTCTCGTTAATCAGAGCCGGTCTGTAAGTAGAGCGAGATGGATGAGGGTCGTTAGGGAAGACAGCAGCTGTGCTTTGGAACTGTGAGAGTTACTGGAAACCTGAATTAAGAGATGCTGTCGGTAGGAGCCTGCAGATGAGGTGGTGGTCAGTAGACCCCGAGCCAGAGCAGAAAATGTCATGTCACGTGCTCTTTTGGTCATTCATGGCCAGCAGAACAAGCTGCCAGCTCTGGGCCAGGCATCTTCTCCTCTTGCCCAAGCTCAGCACCTGAACTCCCCAAGTCTGCCCACTTCCCCTTCACCCCTTGCCCCTCGCCCTTTCACCTCGCCATTCACTATCCCCCAACCGGCTCCATTTGCGAGCTGGACGGGGATTCTGTATTTACGCACACCCCCTTCATCATTACACCTTCAGGAGAACAAAATCATTGGAGGAACTCCTTAGTGAGGAGTCAGTCAGTATTGTCCTTCTTACAGATTCAGATTCATTTATTTATCAAATGTACATGTTAACATACAATGAAACACATGGTTTGCATTAATAACTGACTTAGCTAAGGTTGTGCCAGTGGCTGCCCACAAGTTGCTACACATTCTGGCACCAATATCGGTCTTCACTTGATTCCTTGGGATGACCTACCTGGTGCCCAATACCTACTGCGAAGTCAGCATAACCACCGAGCCATCTCCACTGCTTCCTCTTCATTTAACAACCAGTGTAACCGAATGACATGTTGGGTGCAGCCTGCAACTTTCACTACACATTCCAGCGCCAATACTCAGCAGAACAAGAAAGAGAACAAAAGAAGGCCCTTTCCCTCCCTCCCACCCACACCCACACACAACAGTCCTCCAACTCCAGCACAGGACTCTGTTTCCCTAATCTTCAATCTCCAAGCTTTGGACTTCCGGACTGCCGGACTTCCGCCCAACCTTCGGGCTTCAGTCTTCAGTGTCGGCCCCTGGACACGTCAGTGATGGGACCCTGAATTCCAGGCTCACTGAAGCGTGCTGACTGACCCTCGTGCCTCCTGCTGACACAGACATCCAATGCCAGGACCCACTGACTTGGGATAGTCTGACACCCACAGATGTTCTCTATCACCCATCCATGTTGCTGTCCTTCAAGCGTGGAGCAGAGTCCGAGACTGCTGACATTCTTTGTCACATGTCCACATCTCTCGACTTTGAATGTGATCTGCAGCTTGACCTCTGACTCCTTCACATCCTGTCCCTAAACCTAACTCCCCTCTGTGTCCAGAAAACATCCCTGTGAACTTAAACTTCTTTAAGTCTGAGCCACGACCTTGATGGAGACCGCAGATCAATGCCACCTTGGCTGGCCATTAGTTAACTTGGCCAGGACTACATCACTTGCAGCATGGGTGAGAGGTCACACAGTGTATGAACGAAAGCTCTAGAGGAACACAGCAGGTTGAGCGGCAGCTGTGGTGTCAATGCTCCGGGGGCAGGAAGGGGGTGGGTGATCGATGAGTAGAAGTGAAGGGGGTGAGGCGATAGGAGGAGACAGGGGAGGGGGAATGATGAAGCCATGGGGAAGGGAGAGGGACATAAAAAGGGCGGGAGAATGTGGAGGTAGCAATGGATCAAGGGGGAGTGGGTTACCTGATTTCACAGCATTACTTGAAGTTTGGTCTTTGCTCTAGCACCTGCTGCCTTGTGATTTCCCATATGACCACGCGCTGCTACGCTACTGTAAGAACTGAGTGGATTAGCCAGATGTCTGCACGTCTAAACGCCCTGAGTAAGGAGGAACGTGGTCATGCGCATTGAGTGTGTGTTGTGATTGTCTCTAGTGTCCCTAATGGTGGGGCATGATGGGCGGAATCCAACATTTCTGCATTGAGATATTAGACCATGAGACCATAAAGCAGAGGTGCAGAATTAGGCCATTCGGCCCATTGAGTCTGGCCCACCATTTCATCGTGACGGATCCATTTCCCTCTCAGCCCCAATCTCCTGCCTCCTCCCTCTAACCTTTCATATCAGGGGGAGAGGGCTCTGCGGCCAACGCCTGTACATCTGCTGGTGGGGTGTACCCAGTGAGGAAAGACCTCATGTGTCTGTTCAGGGGTTACATCACCCCCCCCCTTCAAAAACAGATCCACAGTATAACAAAACACAGGAACAGACCATAAGACATAGGAGCAGAATTAGTCCATTCGGCCCATCTAGTCTGTTCTGCCACTCCATCGTAGCTGACTTCTTAACCCTCTCAACACCATTCTCCTGCCTTCTTTCCATAACCTTTGACACTCCTGTTGACGATCCCTTAAACCCATCCCACAATCTCTTTGACACACTACCATCAGGAAGGAGGGACAGGACGAGGACTGCCAAACTAGGTAGCAGCTTCTTCCCTCATGTTGTGAGATTTATCAGTGCCCGTCATGAGGGTGGTGAGATATTTACTCTTAATCTGTGCTGTGCTCTATACGCATTTTGAATTATACTTTAGTAACTTATTTGTGGTAATAAGTTATGCGTGATATATGTTTTATGGATGTGCCGTGATCCAGAGGAACATTGTTTCGGTTGGTTGTGTATAGTTGTGTACTGTCATTTGACTATAAACTTGAACTTGAATTACTAATCAAGAAATTATCAACCTCTGCTTGGCTTCCACAGCTGCCTGTGGCAACAAATTCCACAGATTCACCACCCACTGGCTGAAAATACATTCCTCCTTATTTCTGTTCTAGAGGGACAACCTTCTATTCTGAGGCAATGCCCTCTGGTCCTAGACTCTCCCACTGTTAGAAGCATCCTCTCCATTCCCAGTCTATCTGTGCCTTTCGATATTCGATAGGTTTCAATGAGATTCACCCTTGCTCCCAACCAGCCTTTTAAACTCCAGTGAGTACAGGGCCCAGAGCCATCAATTGCTCCTCACACATTAACCCTTTCATTCCTGGGATCATATTCATAAACCTCCTCTGTACACTATCCCACCCCAGCACATCCTTCCTTAGACGTGAGGTTCATAACTGTTCAGAACATTCCAAGTGTGGTCTGACCTTATGAAACTTCAGCATTACATCCTTGCTTATATATTCCAGTTCTCAAGGCTCCTTCAGCCACCTTTTGCTGAGCTGTACATCTGTGATTAAGTTCTCATGCCATCAATACATTTGCAAGGCTGAGCTGGCTTTTGAGGGGCTCAGATCTGGCCAGTGAGATACCCAGAGATGGTGTAGGTATTGATAAGTGATACCTCAGCCATCATATGCAATGCACAGTACATGTTGCTGAGGTGAGAGCCCGTGCAGATGGAGGCAGAGTTAGAGATCTAATTTCAGGTCCCACCCTCACCTCCTCATTTCCTCCTCAGTCCTTCCACTCCCCTCCTCATCCACTCCTCACCACTGCATCCTTCTTCACCTCCTCATTTCTTCCTCAATTGCTCATCTCCTTCTTCCCAAACTCAATTCCTCCTCATCCTCTCCTTCCCTCCTCCACTCCTCATCCCCTCTTTAACTCCTCATCCCTTCCTCTCCTCCTCATCTACTCCTCACCATCACATCCCTCTTCACCTCCTCATTTCTTCCTTAGCTGATTATCTCCTCTTTCCCAATCTCAAATCTTCCTCATCCCCTCCTCACCTCTCCATCTCCTCCTTCCCGACCTCACCTCATCCTCTTCCCCTTCTGCACCTCCTGCTCAAACCACATACTCCTTACAACCTTTCATCCTCACCTCCGCATCCCCATCCTCACCTCATCGCATTCCTACCCTCAAACTCAATTCCTCATCCTCTCACCCTCTATTCCTCATCCCTTACCCTCAACTGCTCATATCCCTCCACCTTCACTTCCTCAGATCCCTCTCACTCACATCCTCACACTCCTCACGCTCACCTCCTCACATCCCTTCATCTCATCTTCATCCCTTACCCTCACATCCCCACTCTTAACTTTATCCCTCACCCTTATCTTCTCACATACACACCCTCACCTCCTCACATCACTCATCCTCACCTCTTCATCCCTACCCTCAGCTCCTCAGATCCATCATCCTCACCTCACAACCCTCACTCTCAACACACCCTCATTCCTTAACCTCAGCTCTTCACATCCCTCAACCTCACCTTCTCACATACCCCTCATACTTACCTCCTTACATACCCCTTAGCCTCATCCCTCATTCTCACCTCCTCACATCTCTCACACTCATCTGCCCCTCATTCTTCACACTCAGCTCTTCACATCGCTCACCTTCACCTCCTCATCCCTCACCCTTACCTCTTCACCCTCACCTCACATCCCTCAGCCTCACCTTCTCACATACCCCTCACACTCACCTTACATACTCCTCACTCTCATCTCTCATCCTCACCTCTTCACATCCTTCCAACTTCACCCCTCCTCATCCCTCACCCTCAGTTCCTCACATCCCTCACCCTCAACTCCCCCTAATTCCTTAACCTCAGCTCTTCACATCCTTCAAACTTACCTCCTCACATACCCCTCACACTCACCTCCTCACATACCCCTCACCCTCAACTCCTCACATCTCTCACCCTCAACTCCTCATCCCTCATCCTCACCTCCTCACATCCCTCCAATCACCTCCTCCTCATCCCGCACCCCCAGTTCCTCATATTCCTTACCCTCACCTCACATCTCTCACCCTCACCTGACATCCCTCACCCTCACCTCACATCTCTCACCCTCACCTGACATCCCTCACCCTCAGCACCTCTCATCCTTCATCCCCAACACCCCCTCATCTCTTAACCTCAGTTCTCCACAACCCTTCACCCTCACATCACACCCTCACCCTCAGCTCCTCATGTCCCTCACCCTGACCCTCACCTCCTCACATCTCTCACCTTCATGCACCTTTATCTCCTCATCCCTCAAACAATTCTTGACACCTCTCATCTTCCACCCTCATCCCCTCACCCCCACCATCACTCTCACCTTCTCCTCCCATCTCCTGATCTCCACCTCATTCCTTTTCCTAGACAGTGAACTTCCACACCCCCTCCCCATCCTAACGTATTCCTCAATGCATCATCGGCCTTCCTTCCACCTGACCTCCTCAGTTAGGGATTGTGGGGTGGGGCGGACTCTGTTGAGACCAGCAAACTCTGAGGGGCTTCAATCACCAGAACTCGTCCCTGTCATATCACAGCAGACAAGCCTCAATAGGGAGAATGGTTGGGTCGTCTAGGACCAGGGAGCACAGTCTCAGAACAAAGGGGTATCCCTTTAGAATGGAGAAGGGGAGGAATTTCTTTATCCAGAGAGTGGTGAATCCGTGGAACTTGTTGACACAGGCAGCTGTGGAGGCCAAGTCACTGGGTACATTTAAGGCAGAGGTTGATTGATTTTTGATTAGTCCCGTCACAAAGGGATACGAGGAGAAGGCAGGTGATTGGGGCTGAGACGGAAATTGGATCAGCCATGATGAAGTGGTGGAGCAGACTCGATGGGCCAAATGGCCTAATTCTGCTTCTATAGTTTACGGCCTTACCCCAGATGCCCAGCTCTGAGGAGAGGGCGACCGGCTTGGGCAGTGGGGTGGGGCAGAGGTGAGCAGCAGGGTAGTCAGGGATGTATTTTTGAAACTAACCTAGTCAATCTGGCAAACACAAGAGATGCTGGAAATCCAGAGAAACACACACTAAATGCTGGAAGAGCTCGGCAGGTCTGGCAGCATCTGTGGAGAGAAGCCAACAGCTGAGGTTTTGGGCTGAGACCCTTCATCAGGGGGAAGAAACCAGAATAAGAAGGAGTTAGTGGGGAGGAAGGAGAAGGAGCTAGATGGTGATATGTGAGGGGGAAGGTAGATGGTTGGGTTTTCTGCTGGCTCTGGGATTGGACTGTACTGCTGTTGAAGTCGAACCCACCTGCACCTGTGTAATAATGGACCTCAAGGGCCGGTAGTTCAATGGTCCAGTGGCTGAGACCCTCACTCTGCACAGACAGCCATGAAACACAGAGAGAAAAAAAAACAAAACAAAAATGGATGACAGGAAAACTTCCGAGCCCCAAAGCCCACTCCACCTCCCACGCACATGTGGCAGAGAAAGCATCAACCTTTCCCCCCACCCCCTTGCTTCGGCAGAATGATCTGTCCTCCTACCACCCACCACGCAAGCAATAGCAAAGCCCGCCCCACGGACCGTAATCTGGAGTCTATCAAAGATTACTGCTCATCCTAACACTTTGACATCTCAACAGGCTCTTTCTGTCACTAATGCGGCAGAGAGAAAGATATCGCCCTGCCACAGCAAGAGGGGAGGCCAACGGCTTGCTGTTTCGATGTTTTATCTATCTCCAGCAGTCATGAGTTCTATGTACCCCTATAATCCTAACCAATTATTCAATCTCGAGACACCAAATGGTTTGGAACAGTGTCACCAAAGCGCAGATTTGAAAAATGATGTCCACTTGTTCTTCTTCTCTGCGTCTTGCGGTGCATCAGGCGCGACCTTGCCATTTCTTTAGCATTTTTGGCAGTTTTTTATGAGGCTGCATTGTTAGCTCGACGCTCAGCCCAGCACGGATGGAAAGCGCGCAGGGATCCGGCCAGATTGGAACCCAGAACACTCGCCTCGGAGTCTGGTGCGGGCGCCACTACGACACCGGCCGGTTCCCTCTCATCGTGGAGACGGATTAAGGTCACATCATAAGAGCCCATCCTTGCAGTGGTCCCTTTTAATGTCACTGCACCTGAATTCACTCATATCACTTCCTTCTCAATTTTAAACCACATTTTCACATCAATCTGGTTTCAAATAGAACAATCGAAAAAAAAAAATCTCAATGATTGAAGATATGGGAAGATAACAAATAAATCTCTCTTCAACATCCTCCACACTCACCACTCAATCCACTCTCATCTCTGTACATATTTCTACCTAATTACCAGTGTCTAACCGAGGTGTCAGTTTCATTTTCCCAGCCCTCGAAGCTTTGAAGTTGTTTGCTGGTTACAGTGAAGCATCAGATAAAACATTCATAGCCCAGGAAGGAAGGCAGAGAGTGGAATGAAATTCAGAAGCCCATGCGAACCATTATCACTTGAGCTTTGTGTAACATACATTCCCAACTTCTGCCCACATGTTGCTGGGTGCTGGTGGAATTCATTGCCATAGACAGCTGTAGCGGCCGAGTCATTGGCGTATATAAGTTCAAGTTTACTGTCACCTGGCATCCAAATGAAACACTGATCGTCGGGATCACGGTGCACAACATAGATCCAACACATAAGGCTATAATAATAGGCATCCGTTAGTCTCGTGAGACCATGGATTTGCGCCTTGGCAGGTTTCCAGGGCGCAGGCCTGGGCAAGGTTGTATGGGAGACCGGCAGTTACCCAAGCTGCAAGCCTTCCCCTCTCCACGCCACCGATGTTGTCCAAGGGAAGGGCACTAGGACCCAAGCAGCTTGGCACCGGTGACGTCGCAGAGCAATGTGTTGTTAAGTGCCTTGCTCAAGGGCACAAACATGCTGCCTCAGCTGAGGCTCGAACCAGTGACCTTCAGATCACTAGACTGACGCCTTACCCACTAGGCCACGCGCCAACACGAGGCTATATAAGGCTCTGGTGAAGCCTCAATTGGAGTATTGTGAGCAGTTTTGTCGCTTTATCTAAGAAAGGATATGCTGGCATTAGAGATGATTCAGGGACGTACGTACATGAAAACGATTCCAGGATTCCAGGATTGAAAGTCTCATCATATGAGGAACATTTGATGGCTCTGGCCCAGTTCTCACTGGAGTTCCAAAGGATATGGGGGGGGGATCTCATTGAAACCTATTGAATGTTGAAAGGCCTTGGTAGAGTGGACGTGGAGAGGATGGAGGGGAGTCTAGGACCAGAGGGTACAGCCTCAGAATAGAGCGGTGCCCATTTAGAATGGAGATGAGAAGGAATTCCTTTAGCCAGAGGGTAGTGAATCTGTGGAATTCGTTACCAGGGCAGCTGTGGAGGCCGGGTTGTTGGGCGGAGTAAAGCATAGCACAGATGAACAGTAAACAGCTCACTGTCTCATACCAAGATCTCAGTGGAGGCAAGGTATTCATTGGTCTCTCAGCCTGAGGGAAGCAGCTGTTACCCAGACTAACAGTCCTAGTCCTGATGGTCCTCCACCTGTAGTGGATGAGAGAGGTTGTGGGATGGCTGGCAGGGTTCCTCATCAAAGCTTCGGGCCCGGTAAGCGTCACGGATAGGGGGGAGGGAGAGCCGGGGATTCTCTTGGTGGTTTTTACTCTCCTCTGTAGGGTCTTGTGATCTGATGCCTTGCAGCTTCCGTACCACACCCTGATGAAGACAGACAGGACTCTCTCGATGGCGCTCCGGCAGAAAGTTGTTAGAATGGGGGTGTGAAACTTTGCACGCCTCAATCTCTCAGAAATCTCGCAGGTGCTGCTGTGCCTTCTTGACTTGTGAAGCTATTGTGGGTCTAGGTTAGATCAGCCATTATGTGCACGCCATGCTCTTCACTCTCTCCACGGCAGAGCCATGCATATGCAATGGAGAGTGGCCGACCTGTGCCTTCCTGAAGTTCCACAATCAGCTCTTTTGTCTACACTGAGACTCAGTTTGTTATTCTCACACCATTTGCCAAATCTCTCTACCTCCTCTCCGTTTGCCAACTCATCATTGTTTCCGATGAGGCCAACCACTGCAGAACCTTCAGCAAACTTGATGGTGCAGTTTGATCTGCATCCAATGAATAATCTGTACAGTCATGATTCAACAGAGTGAACAGCAGTGGGCTGAGCACACAACCCTGGGGTGGGCACCAATACTCAATGTGATGAGCTTGAGATGTTGCTCACAACTCAGACTGACTGGCATCTTTCATCAAGACGTCCAAGAAACAGTTACAGAGAGGGTGTGTTGAATCCCAACAAAGACAATTTACCCACCAGCCTTGGAAGGGCGATCGTGTTAAACGCTAAGCTGAAATTGATGAAGAACATCCTGGTATAGGAGATTTAAAGCGGAGATTGATAGGTTCTTGATTAGCCAGGTTATCAAAGCTTATGGGGAGAAGGCAAGAGAATAGGGTTGAGAGGGATAATAAATCAGCCATCATGGATTGGCAGAGCAGACTTGATGGGTTGAATGGCCTGATTCTGTTCCTTTGTCTCATGGTCTTAAAGGGGGTCCTCACTGAGATTGTCTTCAGGCTGTGGACCCTCTCTTGTCCTGCCACTTGTAGAGAAAATTAGCCCTGTGCTTAATACAGCTGTGGGATCTTCCTGTTCTCCTCATCCAACCTCCTCTCCCACTGAGTCCTCAGTCCTAGTGTCAAAACCAAAGTCTGCAGTTTATAAGGTGCCTCTATGGTACCGAATTAAATAAAAACATCATAAGATATGGGAGCAGAATTAGACCATTTGGCCCATTGAGTCTGCTCTTCCATCTCATCGTAGTTGATTCACTTTCTCCCTCAGCCCCAGTCTCCTCCCTTCTCCCTGTATCCCTTCATGCCCTGACCAATCACGAATCTATCAACCTCTGCCTTAAATATACCCAATAAGTTGGCTTCCACAGCCATCTGTAGCAATAAATTCCGCAGATTCACTACTCTCTGGCTAAAGAAATTACTCCTCATCTCCATTCTGAATGGACGTCCCTCTATTCCGAGTTTATGTACTCTGGTCCTAGGTTCCCCCACCTGAGGAAAAATCCTCTCCACGTTCACCCTATCGAGGTTTTCAAAATCTGATAGGTTTCAATGAGGTCACCTCTCATTCTTCTGAATTCCTGTGAGTACAGACCCAGAGCCATCAAATTCTCCTCAGATGACAAGCCTTTCAATCCCAGAATCATCCTCATAACCCTTCTTTGATCTCTGCCCAAAGTCAACACATCCTTTATTAGATAAGAGGCCTAAAACTGCTCACACTACTGTAAGTGAGGCCTCACCACTGCCTTATAAAGCCTCAACATTATACCCTTGCTTTTATAGTCTAGTCCCCTTGTAACGAAGGCTAACATTGCATTTGCCTTCCCTACCATCGACTCAACCTGCAAGTTAGCCTTTAGGGAGTCCTGTGCAAGGTCTCCCAAGTCCTTTCGTACAACAGATTTTTGGATTTTCTCTCCATTTAGAAAATAGACTACGATTTTATTTCTTCTACCAAAGTGCATGATCGGACACCAGGCAACAGAGAACGATAGAGTCACATAGCAAGGAAAGTGAACCTTCAGCCCATCTCATCCATGCTAACTGTGTTGTCCAGTGAACCAGTCCATCCTACGCTTAGCCCATAGCCAATTACATCTCTCTTATCCATGGACCTCTTTAAGCTGTGTGAGCCAGGCAGCATCTACGTAGAGGACACACAGTCAACATTTTGGACTGTGACCCTTCATCAGGACTGGAGAGGAAGGGGACAGAAGCCAGAATAAGAAAGTGCGGGGGGAGGGGTGGAAGGTGATAGGTGAGTCCAGATGAAGGGGAAGGTGGCTGGGTGGATGGGGGAGATGGAGATGAAGTAAGAAGCTGGGAGGTGACAGATGGAAGAGGTAAAGGGCTCAGAGGAAGGAATCCGATAGGAGACGAGAGTGGTCCATGGGAGAGAGGGAAGGAGGAGGGGAGCCAGAGGGAGGTGATGAGCAGGCAAAGAGAAGGAAGGGGTGAGAGGGAAGCCAGGGGAAAAAGAAAGAAGGGGGAAGAGATCATCAGCAGTGAGAGAAATCAATGTACATGCAATCAGGTTGGAGGCTACCTATGAAGTGTTACTCCAACCTGAGAGTGGCTTCATCGTGGCAGTAGAGGAGGCCATGGATTGAGATGTTGGAATGGAAAAGGGAAGTCGAATTACTATAGGTGGCCACTGGGAAATCCCACCTTTTTGTCGGATGGAGCATAGGTGCTCGATGAAGCGGCGTTCCAGTCTGGGACCCCATTAGAATTGTTTTGTATCTGCCATATTATCATTTTCTCTCTTCCCCAATGCTGTACCTGCTGGCAATCAAATCTGGGTTGGTTATAGGAAGGAAAATATATTTCACTTCCTTCCTCTGAGCCAAGAATGAAGCGTTGAATGCACCAGACCATGAGACCATAGACAATAAGACGAAGGAATGGAATTGGGCCATTTGGCCCATCGAGCCTGCACCGACATTCCATCATGGCTGGTCCATTTTCCCTCCCGACCCCAATCTCTCCGTATCCCCTCATGCCCTGGCAAATCAAGAATCTATCACCCGCTGCCTTAAATATACCCATTGACAAGGGCCTCTTGTGGCAACGAAGTCCACAGATTTACCACGCTCTGGCAGAAGAGATTCCTGCTCACCTCCATACTAAAAGGAAGCCCCTTTAATCTGAGGCTGTGCCCTCTGGTCTTAGGCTCCCCCACCATCCTCTGCACATCCACTCTTATCAATGTTAGCTGCGAGAGCATCCCACCCATGAGGCGGGAGGAGGCAGTGCAGCTTAACGCTGCTGAGATTTGGAATTTACGGGTCCCAGCAGTATCTCTCAATCTTTCATTCCAGCACATCCACTAACTCAATTTGACAACCTCTGATTTCCTGAGAACATGTTATTTAGAGCTGTCACACGGCACATGCTATTCATACTTCACTGACCAGCACGCTATGGAGATGGTGTTTGCATGAGTTTACTGCACAAGTACCTGTAAGGGTTTCCAGTGAGGCTCACCAACGTCTGAATGGTGGGCTCAGTGTTTGATTGAGGGGTGATGCTTCGCACCCACGCAGACAAAAACCCACCTGGGCTCAGAACAATCATAGTTTTAGTGCAGTGAAAGTAATGACTTTAGTCTTGGATTGAAAGTCTACAGGCTTTAAGTTAAAATCCCATCACAGCAATATCTAGCTCCATAAATCTGAAAACACCGCAGAGAGAACAAACATCACCAAATTTTTACAGAAACCCAGAGGTGGATGTGTTTTTGAGAAAGATGATGTTACTGTAGAGAGCATTTTAACTAGCTCCATCACCCTCTGGTACGGTGGGGGTGGGGGTGTAGGGTTGACGTCTGCGGAGCAACTGCACAGGACTGAAGCAAGCTGCAGAGAGCTGTGAACTCAGTCAGTTACATCATGGGCACCAGCCTCGCCGGCATCCAGGACATCTTTAAAGAGCAAAACCACAAAAAGACAGCATCCATCATTAAAAACCCCCCATCACCCAGGACATGCCCTCTTCTCGTTGTTGCCATCAGGAGGGAGGTACAGGAGCCTGAAGGCACACACTCAACGATTCAGAAACAGCTTCTTCCCCCTGTCATCGGATTTCTGAACGGACATTGAACCCTTGAACACTACCTCATTACCTCTTTTTAATTTCTGTTTGTGCACTACTTTATTTAATTAACTTTAAAAAATATGTATATACATACACACAATTCATACTGTAATTTCCACTTATTATTATTATGTATTGCAATGTGCTGATGACACAATTTCACTGCATATGGCAGTGTTATTAAACCTGATGTCTGATATTCTGACAGCCCATCAAGCTGTTGATTGTTCTGTCTTCTGGAATGTACTGAAGGTCACCCAGCTGTGGTTAGTAATGTGGCTGTGGTGATACCAGCGCCAAAGGAGTAGCAGCAATCTATCCTTCTCAAAGGACCTACACTCAGCCACTTCCCACACCCACATCATCAGCTCTGTCCAGGATATATCCATGAGCACTTCCGACATCTGCACTATCACCTCTTTCCAGTATCTGTCTTCGACACCTTCTCACAACCACACCATCATCACTGTCCAGGATCTATCCTCAACCTCCACATAGAAAGACACCATCAGTTCTGTGCAGGATCTGTCTTCGAGCACTACCCACACCCACACCATCATCTCTGCCCATGATCTAATTTTCGAGGTCCAACCACACCAGCACCATCACCTCTAGTGGGGATCTATTGCTAACCATTTACCACAAACAAACAGACCATCACCTCGGTCCGAGGTCTATCCTCGACCCCTTCTACCTACACACACACACACACACACACACACACACACACACACACACACACACACACACACACACACACACACACACACACACACACACACACACACACACACACACACACACACACACACCATTACCTCTGTCCCAATTCCATCCTCTACCCTCACCCACAGCAGGATCTATCCTTGACCCCTTCCCTCATCCTCACCATAAATTCTGCCCACAACTATCTTCAACACCTTCCGACACCCACAATGTCACCTCTGTGCAGGATCTATTCATGATCCCTACCCAGAACCACAGCATTGCCTCTGTCCAGGATCTATCCTGAACCCCTTCCCACACCCAAACCATCTACTCTGTCAATGCTCTATCCTGAGCGCTTCCCCACCTCTGTCCAGGATCTATCCTGAACCCCTTCCCACACCCAAACCATCTACTCTGTCAATGCTCTATCCTGAGCGCTTCCCCACCTCTGTCCAGGATCTATCTTCGACCCCTTCTCACACCCAAACCATCTACTCTGTCAATGCTCTATCCTGAGCGCTTCCCCACCTCTGTCCAGGATCTATCTTCGACCCCCTTCCCACACCCAAACCATCTACTCTGTCAATGCTCTATCCTGAGCGCTTCCCCACCTCTGTCCAGGATCTATCTTCGACCCCTTCTCACACCCAAACCATCTACTCTGTCAATGCTCTATCCTGAGCGCTTCCCCACCTCTGTCCAGAATCTATCCTGAACCCCTTCCCACACCCAAACCATCTACTCTGTCAATGCTCTATCCTGAGCGCTTCCCCACCTCTGTCCAGGATCTATCCTGAACCCCTTCCCACACCCAAGCCATCTACTCTGTCAATGCTCTATCCTGAGCGCTTCCCCACCTCTGTCCAGGATCTATCCTGAACCCCTTCCCACAACCACACAGTCACCTTTATTCAGGATCTAGCTAATCTTTTCCAGTCCTGATGAAGGGTCTCGTCCCAAAACATCAGTTGTTTACTCTTTTCCACAGATGCTGCCTGGACTGCTGAGCTCCCCCAACCTTTTGTGCGTGTTATTTACCAGGATGCTTCCTGGTTTAGAGGGCACGTGCTGTAATGAATGGCTGGATAAACTTGGGTCACCATCGCAAACCTCCTTCGCTGGCCATAGGCTCAGACTGCCCCCAGCCACAGACTGATTTTGAATGTTAATTGGAATCTTGGCAACATATCAAATCCCAAGAGGAGGTTTGCACCTTATATCTAATTTGACTTGAAGACAAGTGCTCGTATCCTTGTCTCACTGCCCATTTCCAGTTCAACTGCTGCTCGCCCACGGCTGAAACCCTCACCACACTCTTTCAGAATTGATAATCCCTAACATCGGTCTCCCTGAGTGTTGTGGTGACCAAGTGTTGACTCTGCCTGGGATCCACTCACCCACCAAGTTTGGTGTCTGGTATGTGATATAAGTACTCGCATTTTTATATTCAATTGTTTAACTGCTCTCTATCTGTGTAACACCCTCAACATTAACCCATTCCTCCCTGTCTCTGTAATCCCCTCCATCCCCGAAACCACTCTCTGTCTCTGTAACACCCTCCACCCATAAACCCTCCCTGTCTCTGTAATCCCCCCACCCAACACCTCTCCATCTCTGTAAACCCCTCCACCCCTACACCCCTCCCTGTCTCTGTAATCCCCCCACCCTACACCTCTCCATCTCTGTAAACCCCTCCACCCATAAACTCCTCCCTGTCTCTGTAATCCCCTCACCCAACACCTCTCCATCTCTGTAAACCCCTCCACCCCACACCCCTCCCTGTCTCTGTAATCCCCCCACCCTACACCTCTCCATCTCTGTAAACCCCTCCACCCCACACCCCTCTGTCTCTGTAATCCCCCCACCCTCCACCTCTCCATCTCTGTAAACCCCTCCACCCATAAACCCCTCCCTGTCTCTGTAATCCCCCCACCCTACACCTCTCCATCTCTGTAAACCCCTACACCCCTCCCTGTCTCTGTAATCCCCCACCCAACACCTCTCCATCTCTGTAAACCCCTACACCCCTACACCCCTCCCTGTCTCTGTAATCCCCCCACCCTACACCTCTCCATCTCTGTAAACCCCTCCACCCCTACACCCCTCCCTGTCTCTGTAATCCCCCCACCCTACACCTCTCCATCTCTGTAAACCCCTCCACCCCTACACCCCTCCCTGTCTCTGTAATCCCCCCACCCTACACCTCTCCATCTCTGTAAACCCCTCCACCCCTACACCCCTCCCTGTCTCTGTAATCCCCCCACCCTACACCTCTCCATCTCTGTAAACCCCTCCACCCCTACACCCCTCCCTGTCTCTGTAATCCCCCCACCCTACACCTCTCCATCTCTGTAAACCCCTCCACCCCTACACCCCTCCCTGTCTCTGTAATCCCCCCACCCTACACCTCTCCATCTCTGTAAACCCCTCCACCCCTACACCCCTCCCTGTCTCTGTAATCCCCCCACCCTACACCTCTCCATCTCTGTAAACCCCTCCACCCATAAACTCCTCCCTGTCTCTGTAATCCCCTCACCCAACACCTCTCCATCTCTGTAAACCCCTACACCCTACACCCCTCCCTGTCTCTGTAATCCCCCCACCCTACACCTCTCCATCTCTGTAAACCCCTCCACCCCTACACCCCTCCCTGTCTCTGTAATCCCTCCACCCCTACACCCCTCACTGTCTCTGTAATCCCCCCACCCTACACCTCTCCATCTCTGTAAACCCCTCCACCCCTACACCCCTCCCTGTCTCTGTAATCCCCCCACCCTACACCTCTCCATCTCTGTAAACCCCTCCACCCCTACACCCCTCCCTGTCTCTGTAATCCCCCCACCCTACACCTCTCCATCTCTGTAAACCCCTCCACCCCTACACCCCTCCCTGTCTCTGTAATCCCCCCACCCTACACCTCTCCATCTCTGTAAACCCCTCCACCCCTACACCCCTCCCTGTCTCTGTAATCCCCCCACCCTACACCTCTCCATCTCTGTAAACCCCTCCACCCCTACACCCCTCCCTGTCTCTGTAATCCCCCCACCCTACACCTCTCCATCTCTGTAAACCCCTCCACCCCTACACCCCTCCCTGTCTCTGTAATCCCCCCACCCTACACCTCTCCATCTCTGTAAACCCCTCCACCCCTACACCCCTCCCTGTCTCTGTAATCCCCCCACCCTACACCTCTCCATCTCTGTAAACCCCTCCACCCCTACACCCCTCCCTGTTTCTGTAAGCCCTTCCATCCCTACACCCCGTCTATAAACCCCTCCACCCCAACACTCCTCCCTGTTTCTGTAAGCCCCTCCAACCCTACAGCCCTCACTCCCTCTGTAATCCTCTCCTTGTCCTACACCCCTCCCCATCTCCAGAAACACTCTCCATTCATATCTCTGTGAACCACTTGAGCGTTAATATGTCTCCCTTAGCAAGCCCCTCCAGCTCCTACAATCGTCCCCATCACTAACTTCCTCCTGCTCCCACACCCCCACCTCTGTTACTCCCTCCTACCCCTTCACCCCTGTCTCTGTAACTCCCTCTCCTGCCCCTACACCCTCCATCTCTGTAATCTCCTCCCTCCCCTACAGCCCTCCCTGTCTCTGTAACCCCCTCCTGCCCCTACACCTCCTGTCTCTGTAAACCCCTCTGGCCCCTAAACCTCTCTGGTCTCCATATCGCACTTGCACCCCTCCATTCCACTGCCCCACTATGGACGTCATTGCCTGCTTCTGCCTGAGCCCTGATCTCCAGACCTCCCTTGCCAAACAGCTGCATTTCTCTGTTGCTCCTCTCCAAGCGAACTTTGTGCCCCTGAACTCTCGATCTTCCTTCCCAAACCGCTACGCGTCTCTCTGCTCTTTGGGTGAAGTTTCCCCACTTGTGCCCCGGTGACAGTGTGTGCTTGATCAGTCCAGGAATGGTGGTGGGCCACAGTTCATCCATCCAGATCGTTGCTGCTGTTCGGCACTGTATCAACAACTTCTGGAGGGCAGCTGAAATCCCTGGAACTGGGATGGTCCCTGGGGAAAGGCCACTGGAGAACCACACACGATTGAGGCAGAAGGAGCCACACTATCTATCCTACAATGGGTTAACGGTAACAGAATAGAGGAATGTATCAGGCCAATGGAGGGGAGTGATATCCAATTAAATGCCTGCAAGGTGAGTCTGTGGGCGGAAATTGAAGAATTTTTCACACCACAGCGTAGACTGGGATCTGATGAAGAATCACTTCACAGCTGATATAACATTGAATTAAATCCACACAAATGCCACTAAATTGCAGCCTGAGAGAGATTCGAACCTTCAGAGCGCACCAAGAATAGAAATATATTTCCGTTGTAATTCTGTTAAGTCCTAATGGGCAACGGGGATGCAAACACATATTTCAAGTTGCTGCATGCTTTGAGCTGCATGACTGCTTTGATTTTTTGATCAGTACCTCACACTGCCGAGCCAGAACTCCGGTTCGGCCACTTTGGGAGTGTCGCCCCACTGTAGGAAGGACGTTGAGGCTTTGGAGTGGGTACAGAAGAGGATTCCCAGGATGCTGGTATCAGAAGTGATTAATTGGATATTTCTGCCCACAGGTTCACCTTGCAGTTATTTAATTGGATATTACTCCCCACCATTGGCCTGCTGCGTTCCTCCAGACTGTTACTGTTAACCCTTTGTAGGATATGTAAACGTTTGCAGTTTTACCAGGGTTCACCCATTTCAATTCTGCTTCCAGAGGCTGGATAAACTTGGGTTTGTTTCTCTGGAGCGGAGGCTGAGGAGAGATCTGATAGAGGTTTACAAGATTATGAGAGGCATAGAAAGAGTAGTCAGGGAGTATCTGTTTCCCAGGTAGAAATGTCTAATACCAGAGGTCATCCATTGAAGATGAGAGGGGATAGGTTCATGGGGGATGTGAGGGGTAGGTTTTTCACTCAGAGAGTGGTGGGTGCCTGGAATGTGCTGCCTGGTGCGGTGCTAGAGGCAAATGCATTAGAGGCTTTTAAGAGACGGACACTTAGATGTGAGGAAGATGGAGGGATATGGACATGGTGTAGGTAGGAGGGATTAGTGTTTGGGTGTTTTTGATTTGCTCTTCAGCTAGTTTGGCACAACATTGTGGGCTGAATGGCCTGTTCCTGTGCCGTATTTGTCTATGTTCTCTGTCTATGTCTATGAAAGGATGACCTGTGTGGGTTTACTTGGAAGTTTCAATTAATTAATAACTTAATTGTCCATTACACAGTTGGTGCTCAGGGCAACAGTGAAAGCCCACCATCTCTATCTGTCCGTGATCGCATAGGGCACTGTGCAAAAGTCTTATGTATGTATGTACGTTTTGGGCCGAGACCCTTCTTCATCACCAAATTCAAAGTACATTTATTATCAAAGTATGTATACATCATGCAACCTTGAGATTCGTCTCTTTACAGGCAGCCACGAAACAAAGAAACCCTAAAAGAACATTAAAAAGACTGTCAAACACCCAATGAGCAGAGAGTTAAAAAAAAACACAAATTGTGTAAACAATAAAAGTAAGCAAATCGCATTCCAAACAAAAGCGGGTTGGCGACGTGAAGCCGGGTTCAGCTGGAGCAGGCCACAGCTTCAGCTCGGCTCCGCACAGTGTCGCCGAACGGTGAGCAAAACCGACCCGACCGTCACCTCTGGTCCCGACACCCTGCTTTTTCAATCCACCTGACCTGGCAGTTAAATCATCCAAATGTTGAGCCACTCCTCATGTGAGGACCCAGGCCGCGTCACATCATATGCTCTGGGCTGGACCCCGCCCAATATGTTCCAGCCCGTACCTGACCTTTCCAAATCGGCCCGACGCTTAGACTGATCGAACCTCCCTTGCAGTTCAGCTGGTCGGGCCTTGAATCTGCCTCTCCTCTGCTCTACTCTCCCCAACTTCGCCTCAATTATGCCTCGACTATGCCTCGCGCCCATACGATTGGACCCTCAACCCAGCCTCGCCTTTGCTCACCTCTCAGTTTTCTGCGGTGATCGTTTACCAGAGAAAGTGTTATTAATAAAGCAATTAGTTGTATTCTTTGATGTGCTTGCTGCCAATAAGTAGCCCCTGGGCTTCACCAGTGCCATCTTAAACCTGAATGTAACCCTCCATCAACACCAGTCAGTCCTGCCCATCGATACTGCGGAGTACCTCCAGCATTTGGTGAGTGTTGCGCTGAGTACAGATTCAGACAGAGAGGAGTTTCCAGTCATACACAACAGGGTGCAACAGAGCTCACAGAGTGAATGATGAACATGGTGGTAATAGATGTAATGAGAAATACAGTGGCGAGCAAAAATACAACAGGATTGTGGATGGATTATACTGCAAAGCAGAAATGGAAACAGAGAGGGGGTGAGTTAAGAGTCTGAGAATAAGGCAGCCCACTGGGTTGGGGCAGGAGAGAGGTGATCTGCAGGCTAGTGGAGGGAAGGAGTGCCTTATACCTGCCTAGGTAGATATGTGTCTCCACCCTAGCACCTCACCAAGTCAACCTCGGGTTCAGGGATTTGAACATCAGCATTAATTGACCAATGTGCTGCTGGGGAAGGCCTGATTGTGTGGTGTGTTGTTGGGGAGGGCTGATTGTGTGGTGTGTTGTTGGGGAGGGCTGATTCTGTGGTGTATTGTTGGGGAGGGCTGATTGTGTGGTGTGTTGTTGGGGGAGGGCTGATTGTGTGGTGTGTTGTTGGGGGAGGGCTGATTGTGTGGTGTGTTGTTGGGGAGGGCTGATTGTGTGGTGTGTTGTTGGGGAGTGCTGATTGTGTGGTGTGTTGTTGGGGAAGGGCTGATTGTGTGGTGTGTTGTTGGGGAGGTCTGATTGTGTGGTGTGTTGTTGGGGGAGGGCTGATTGTGTGGTGTGTTGTTGGGGGAGGGCTGATTGTGTGGTGTGTTGTTGGGGGAGGGCTTATTGTGTGGTGTGTTGTTGGGGAGGGCTGATTGTGTGGTGTGTTGTTGGGGGAGGGCTGATTGTGTGGTGTGTTGTTGGGGAGGGCTGATTGTGTGGTGTGTTGTTGGGGGAGGCTGATTGTGTGGTGTGTTGTTGGGGAAGGGCTGATTGTGTGGTGTGTTGTTGGGAAGTGCTGATTGTGTGGTGTGTTGTTGGGGAAGGGATGATTGTGTGGTGTGTTGTTGGGGGAGGGCTGATTGTGTGGTGTGTTGTTGGGGAAGGGCTGATTGTGTGGTGTGTCGTTGGGGAGTGCTGATTGTGTGGTGTGTTGTTGGGGGAGTGCTGATTGTGTGGTGTGTTGTTGGGGAAGGGCTGATTGTGTGGTGTGTTGTTGGGGAAGGGCTGATTGTGTGGTGTGTTGTTGGGGAAGGGCTGATTGTGTGGTGTGCTGCTGGGGAAGGCCTGATTGTGTGGTGTGTTGTTGGGAAGGGCTGATTGTGTGGTGTGTTGGGGAGGGCTGATTGTGTGGTGTGTTGTTGGGGAAGGGCTGATTGTGTGGTGTGTTGTTGGGGAAGGGCTGATTGTGTGATGTGTTGTTGGGGGAGGGCTGATTGTGTGGTGTGTTGTTGGGGAGGGCAGATTGTGTGGTGTATTGTTGGGGAGGGCTGATTGTGTGGTGTATTGTTGGGGAGGGCTGATTGTGTGGTGTGTTGTTGGGGAAGGGCTGATTGTGTGGTGTGTCGTTCGGGAGGGCTGATTGGGTGGTGTGTTGTTGGGGAGGGCTGATTGTGTGGTGTGTCGTTGGGGAAGGGCTGATTGTGTGGTGTGTTGTTGGGGAGGGCTGATTGTGTGGTGTGTTGTTGGGGAAGGGCTGATTGTGTGGTGTGTTGTTGGGGGAGGGCTGATTGTGTGGTGTGTTGTTGGGGGAGGGCTGATTGTGTGGTGTGTTGTTGGGGAAGGGCTGATTGTGTGGTGTGTTGTTGGGGAAGGGCTGATTGTGTGGTGTGTTGTTGGGGAAGGGCTGATGGTGTGGTGTGTTGTTGGGGAGTGCTGATTGTGTGGTGTGTTGTTGGGGAGGGTTGATTGTGTGGTGTGTTGTTGGGGAAGGGCTGATTGTGTGGTGTGTTGTTGGGGGAGGGCTGATTGTGTTGTGTGTTGTTGGGGAAGGGCTGATTGTGTGGTGTGTTGTTGGGGAAGGGCTGATTGTGTGGTGTGTCGTTGGGGAAGGGCTGATTGTGTGGTGTGTTGTTGGGGGAGGGCTGATTGTGTGGTGTGTTGTTGGGGGAGGGCTGATTGTGTGGTGTGTTGTTGGGGGAGTGCTGATTGTGTGGTGTGTCGTTGGGGAAGGGCTGATTGTGTGGTGTGTTGTTGGGGGAGGGCTGATTGTGTGGTGTGTTGTTGGGGGAGGGCTGATTGTGTGGTGTGTTGTTGGGGGAGTGCTGATTGTGTGGTGTGTCGTTGGGGAAGGGCTGATTGTGTGGTGTGTCGTTGGGGGAGGGCTGATTGTGTGGTTGTGGTGTGTTGTTGGGAAGGGTTGATTGTGTGGTGTGTTGTTGGGAAGGGCTGATTGTGTGGTGTGTTGTTGGGGAGTGCTGATTGTGTGGTGTGTTGTTGGGGAGGGTTGATTGTGTGGTGTGTTGCTGGGGAGGGTTGATTGTGTGGTGTGTTGTTGGGGAAGGGCTGATTGTGTGGTGTGTTGTTGGGGAGTGCTGATTGTGTGGTGTGTTGTTGGGGAGGGCTGATTGTGTGGTGTGTTGTTGGGGGAGGGCTGATTGTGTGGTGTGTTGTTGGGAAGGGCTGATTGTGTGGTGTGTCGTTGGGGGAGGGCTGATTGTGTGATGTGTTGTGGGGGAGGGCTGATTGTGTGGTGTGTTGTTGGGGAAGGGCTGATTGTGTGGTGTGTTGTTGGGGAGGGCTGATTGTGTGGTGTGTCGTTGGGGAAGGGCTGATTGTGTGGTGTGTTGTTGGGGGAGGGCTGATTGTGTGGTGTGTTGTTGGGGAGGGCTGATTGTGTGGTGTGTCGTTGGGGAAGGGCTGATTGTGTGGTGTGTTGGGAAGGGCTGATTGTGTGGTGTGTTGTTGGGGAAGGGCTGATTGTGTGGTGTGTCGTTGGGGAAGGGCTGATTGTGTGGTGTGTTGGGAAGGGCTGATTGTGTGGTGTGTTGTTGGGGGAGGGCTGATTGTGTGGTGTGTCGTTGGGGGAGGGCTGATTGTGTGGTGTGTTGTTGGGGAAGGGCTGATTGTGTGGTGTGTTGTTGGGGGAGGGCTGATTGTGTGGTGTGTTGTTGGGGAAGGGCTGATTGTGTGGTGTGTTGTTGGGAAGGGTTGATTGTGTGGTGTGTTGTTGGGGGAGTGCTGATTGTGTGTTGTGTTGTTGGGGAACGGCTGATTGTTTGGTGTGTTGTTGGGGAAGGGCTGATTGTGTGGTTGTGGTATGTTGTTGGGGAAGGGCTGATTGTTTGGTGTGTTGTTGGGGAAGGGCTGATTGTGTGGTTGTGGTGTGTTGTTGGGGAAGGGCTGATTGTGTGGTGTGTTGTTGGGGAGGGCTGATTGTGTGGTGTGTTGTTGGGGAAGGGCTGATTGTGTGGTGTGTTGTTGGGAAGGGCTGATTGTGTGGTGTGTTGTTGGGGGAGTGCTGATTGTGTGGTGTGTTGTTGGGGAAGGACTGATTGTGTGGTGTGTTGTTGCGAAGGGCTGATTGTGTGGTGTGTTGTTGGGAAGGGCTGATTGTGTGGTGTGTTGTTGGGGAGGGCTGATTGTGTGGTGTGTCGTTGGGGAAGGGCTGATTGTGTGGTGTGTTGGGAAGGGCTGATTGTGTGGTGTGTTGTTGGGGAAGGGCTGATTGTGTGGTGTGTCGTTGGGGAAGGGCTGATTGTGTGGTGTGTTGGGAAGGGCTGATTGTGTGGTGTGTTGTTGGGGGAGGGCTGATTGTGTGGTGTGTCGTTGGGGGAGGGCTGATTGTGTGGTGTGTTGTTGGGGAAGGGCTGATTGTGTGGTGTGTTGTTGGGGGAGGGCTGATTGTGTGGTGTGTTGTTGGGGAAGGGCTGATTGTGTGGTGTGTTGTTGGGAAGGGTTGATTGTGTGGTGTGTTGTTGGGGGAGTGCTGATTGTGTGTTGTGTTGTTGGGGAACGGCTGATTGTTTGGTGTGTTGTTGGGGAAGGGCTGATTGTGTGGTTGTGGTATGTTGTTGGGGAAGGGCTGATTGTTTGGTGTGTTGTTGGGGAAGGGCTGATTGTGTGGTTGTGGTGTGTTGTTGGGGAAGGGCTGATTGTGTGGTGTGTTGTTGGGGAGGGCTGATTGTGTGGTGTGTTGTTGGGGAAGGGCTGATTGTGTGGTGTGTTGTTGGGAAGGGCTGATTGTGTGGTGTGTTGTTGGGGGAGTGCTGATTGTGTGGTGTGTTGTTGGGGAAGGACTGATTGTGTGGTGTGTTGTTGCGAAGGGCTGATTGTGTGGTGTGTTGTTGGGAAGGGCTGATTGTGTGGTGTGTTGTTGGGGGAGTGCTGATTGTGTGGTGTGTTGTTGGGGAAGGACTGATTGTGTGGTGTGTTGTTGCGAAGGGCTGATTGTGTGGTGTGTTGTTGGGGGAGGGCTGATTGTGTGGTGTGTTGTTGGGAAGGCCTGATTGTGTGGTGTGTTGTTGGGGAAGGGCTGATTGTGTGGTGTGTTGTTGGGGGAGGGCTGATTGTGTGGTGTGTTGGGGAAGGGCTGATTGTGTGGTGTGTTGTTGGGGAAGGGCTGATTGTGTTGTGTGTTGTTGGGGAAGGGCTGATTGTGTGGTGTGTTGTTGGGAAGGGCTGATTGTGTGGTGTGTTGTTGGGGAGGGCTGATTGTGTGGTGTGTTGTTGGGGGAGGGCTGATTGTGTGGTGTGTTGTTGGGAAGGGCTGATTGTGTTGTGTGTCATTGGGGAAGGGCTGATTGTGTGGTGTGTTGTTGGGGAGGGCTGATTGTGTGGTGTGTTGTTGGGGAAGGGCTGATTGTGTGGTGTGTTGTTGGGGAGGGCTGATTGTGTGGTGTGTTGTTGGGGGAGGGCTGATTGTGTGGTGTGTTGTTGGGGAAGGGCTGATTGTGTGGTGTGTTGTTGGGGAAGGGCTGATTGTGTGGTGTGTTGTTGGGGAGGGTTGATTGTGTGGTGTGTTGTTGGGGGAGTGCTGATTGTGTGGTGTGTTGTTGGGGAAGGGCTGATTGTGTGGTGTATTGTTGGGGAGGGCTGATTGTGTGGTGTGTTGTTGGGGAAGGGCTGATTGTGTGGTGTGTTGTTGGGGAGTGCTGATTGTGTGGTGTGTTGTTGGGGAGGGCTGATTGTGTGGTGTGTTGTTGGGGAAGGGCTGATTGTGTGGTGTGTTGTTGGGGAAGGGCTGATTGTGTGGTGTGTTGTTGGGGAGGGCTGATTGTGTGCTGTGTTGTTGGGGAAGGGCTGATTGTGTTGTGTGTTGTTGGGAAGGGCTGATTGTGTGGTGTGTTGTTGGGGAAGGGCTGATTGTGTGGTGTATTGTTGGGGAAGGGCTGATTGTGTGGTGTGTTGTTGGGGAAGGGCTGATTGTGTGGTGTGTTGTTGGGGGAGGGCTGATTGTGTGGTGTGTTGTTGGAGAGTGCTGATTGTTTGGTGTGTTGTTGGGGGAGTGCTGATTGTGTGGTGTGTTGTTGGGAAGGGTTGATTGTGTGGTGTGTTGTTGGGGGAGGGCTGATTGTGTGGTGTGTTGTTGGGGAGGGTTGATTGTGTGGTGTGTTGTTGGGAGGGCTGATTGTGTGGTGTGTTGTTGGGGAAGGGCTGATTGTGTGGTGTGTTGTTGGGGAGGGCTGATTGTGTGGTGTGTTGTTGGGGGAGTGCTGATTGTTTGGTGTGTTGTTGGGGAAGGGCTGATTGTGTGGTGTGTTGTTGGGGAGGGCTGATTGTGTGGTGTGTTGTTGGGAAGGGCTGATTGTGTGGTGTGTTGTTGGGGAAGGGCTGATTGTGTGGTGTATTGTTGGGGAAGGGCTGATTGTGTGGTGTGTTGTTGGGGAAGGGCTGATTGTGTGGTGTGTTGTTGGGGGAGGGCTGATTGTTTGGTGTGTTGTTGGGGGAGTGCTGATTGTGTGGTGTGTTGTTGGGGAGGGCTGATTGTGTGGTGTGTTGTTGGGGGAGGGCTGATTGTGTTGTGTGTTGTTGGAGAGTGCTGATTGTGTGGTGTGTTGTTGGGAAGGGCTGATTGTGTGGTGTGTTGTTGGGGAAGGGCTGATTGTGTGGTGTATTGTTGGGGAAGGGCTGATTGTGTGGTGTGTTGTTGGGGAAGGGCTGATTGTGTGGTGTGTTGTTGGGGGAGGGCTGATTGTGTGGTGTGTTGTTGGGAAGGGCTGATTGTGTGGTGTGTTGTTGGGAAGGGCTGATTGTGTGGTGTGTTG
Source organism: Hemitrygon akajei (assembly GCF_048418815.1). Taxonomy (NCBI): domain Eukaryota; kingdom Metazoa; phylum Chordata; class Chondrichthyes; order Myliobatiformes; family Dasyatidae; genus Hemitrygon; species Hemitrygon akajei. Next base: position 103,206,399 of record NC_133135.1, on the reverse strand, counting down.
TTGGGGAAGGGCTGATTGTGTGGTGTGTTGTTGGGAAGGGCTGATTGTGTGGTGTGTTGTTGGGGGAGGGCTGATTGTGTGGTGTGTTGTTGGGGAGGGCTGATTGTGTGGTGTGTTGTTGGGGGAGGGCTGATTGTGTGGTGTGTTGTTGGGGAAGGGCTGATTGTGTGGTGTGTTGTTGGGGAAAGGCTGATTGTGTGGTGTGTTGTTGGGGAGTGCTGATTGTGTGGTGTGTTGTTGGGGGAGTGCTGATTGTTTGGTGTGTTGTTGGGGAGGGCTGATTGTGTGGTGTGTCGTTGGGGGAGGGCTGATTGTGTGGTGTGTTGTTGGGGAGTGCTGATTGTGTGGTGTGTTGTTGGGGAGGGCTGATTGTGTGGTGTGTCGTTGGGGGAGGGCTGATTGTGTGGTGTGTTGTTGGGGAAGGGCTGATTGTTTGGTGTGTTGTTGGGGAAGGGCTGATTGTGTGGTGTGTTGTTGGGGAAGGGCTGATTGTGTGGTGTGTTGTTGGGGGAGGGCTGATTGTGTGGTGTGTTGTTGGGGGAGGGCTGATTGTGTGGTGTGTTGTTGGGGAGGGCTGATGTGTGGTGTGTTGTTGGGGGAGGGCTGATTGTGTGGTGTGTTGTTGGGGAAGGGCTGATTGTGTGGTGTGTTGTTGGGGGAGGGCTGATTGTGTGGTGTGTTGTTGGGGGAGGGCTGATTGTGTGGTGTGTTGTTGGGGAGGGCTGATTGTGTGGTGTGTTGTTGCGAAGGGCTGATTGTGTGGTGTGTTGTTGGGGAGGGCTGATTGTTTGGTGTGTGAAAAAACCACAGGTCAGTTTAGAGAGACAGTGAAACCCAACCCCCTGCACGAAAAAGGACAGCAACACGATTGTCAACCCCACTCAATCCCCTCCCCCATGCAACAAAACTAACAATAATGCTTCCCTCCCCACAAGAAACACAAAAACACTGAATACCAGAACTATAAGAGTGAAAAATGTCCATAGTCCAAATCCATAAATGCAGAAAACCTCGGTAACAACCTCCAACATCTCAAAAGAGACTGACCCAGAGGCCTACCCTCCAGACACAGCGATAGACCACACAGGCTTCCTCTTTGGCAGCATTGATCAGAAGGCAGGCAGCTGGCCTTCACCCTCTGCATTCGCCTCGATCTTTTAATCTTCCTCGTCACTTCAGTCGGTGAACTGAGTTGAACATCAGCTCGTGCCAAGCCCTCCAGCCTCCTCGCCTCGAGTCTCGTGCTCACTGCCTCCCAGACTCCTCTTGGAGACAACTGAGTGCTGGGTCACCCAAAAGATCTCCAAACTGCAAATCAGAGGCTCTAACAGTTCCAGAAACAACATTCAAGATGTAAGAGAAGTTAGAGTCAGGGTGGATGAAATGTTCTGACCAATTCTAAATGACTGAGGTCTACCAGTCTGGAAGTCTAGAAGCCAGTTACAGATGGGGTTCAGAGATAAGTTTATTCGGGTTTATGGTATTGAACTGTGAGCAACACTCCGCACCATAAGACCTAGGAGCAGAATTAGGCCATTTAGCCCATTGAGTCTGCTCTATCATTCCATCATGGCTGATTTATTTTCCCATTCTCCAGACATGCTGAATCCTCACAAACTTCTGAGAGAGCAGAGTTGCTGCCGTGCTTTCTTTGTAACGATACTTAAGTGCTGGACCCGGGACGTATCGTCCGAAATGATAACTCCAAAGAACTTGAAGTTTCTGATCCTCCCCGCCTCTGATCCCCTGATGAAGACTGGCTGATGGATCTCCAGGTTCCTCCTCCTGTAGTTAGTAATCAGTTATCTGGTTTTGCTAGCATTGAGTGAGAGGTTGCTTTTGTGGCCGTCATCCAAACAGATTTCAATTCCCTTCCTATATGCTGATTCATTACCACCTTTGACTTGGCCATCGACAGTGGTGTCATCAGCAAGGTTGAATATAGCCTTGGAGCAGTGCTTCGCCACACAGTCATAGGTGTAAAGTGAGTAGAGCAGGGGGCCAAGCACACATCCTCGTGAGGCACCTGTGCTGATAGCAATTGTGGAGGAGATGTTGGTGCCAATCCAAAATGATTAGGACTTTCAAGGGAGCAAATCAAGGTTTCAAGACAGCACTGGTGACGCGTGGCAATGTTTTACAAGCAGCTCACAAAACTTCTAGATATACTTCTGAACTACTATTACTGCAATAGGCAGCCCATAATTTCCTTTGAAGTCAAGAGAAAAAAGAAGGCATACTTATGGTTTAGGAAGCAAAGATTAGACACGGCTTTTGAGAGTTATCAGATAGCCTGGAAGGAGTTTAAGGAGGGACTTAGGAGAGCTGGAAGGGGACAGGAGAAGGCCTTTGAAAATAGGATTAAGAAAAACCTGAAGACATTCTATATATATGTGAAGAACAGAAAGATGACTAGAGAAAGGGTAGATCCTTTCAGGGATAAAAGAGGAAACCCGTGCCTGGAAGTGGAGGAGTTGGGGAGGATCATTACTGAATACTTTGTCTCAGTATTTATCACTGACAGGGACCTTGATGAATGTGAGGATGGCATAGAACAGGCTAAAATGCCGAAACATGTTCACATGAAGAAGCAGATGTGCTGGAGCTTTTAAAAAACGTTGGGAAAATAAGCCCCTGGGGCCGGGTAGGATATATCCCAGTTACCGAGGGAAGAGATTTCTGTGCCTATGTGTGTTCTATGTTGAATGTTCTATGTTCGCTAAAGCAGAATCAAGTTTAATATCGTTGGCGTATGTCATAAAATTTGTTGTTGTCTAGCAGCAGTACATTGCAATACATAGTAACAAAAGCTATACGTATAAACATTAAATTAAATAAGTCGTGCAAAAAGAGAGAGAAAAACAGTAGTGGGATAGTGTTCAAGGTTTCAATGCCCATTCAGAAATCAGATGGCAGAGGGGAAGAAGCTGTTCCTGAATCGTTGAAGTGTGTGCCTTCAGGCTCCTGTACCTCCAACCTGATGGTAGCAAGGGTGATGGGGGTCTTTAATGATGGATGCCACCTTTTTGAAGCATTGCTCCTTGAAGATGTCTTGGATGCAGGTGAGACAAGTGCCCATGATGAATGAGACTAAGTTTACAACTCTCTGTAGCTTATTTCGATCCCGTACATTAGCCCCCGCCCCCACATACCAGATGGAGATGCAGCCAGTTAGAATGCTTTCCACGGTACATTTATAGAAATTTGTGAGATATTTGGCGATATAACAAATCTCCTGAAACTCCGGGTGATACATAGCCCATCTTCAAAACCTCCTGAAGAGCTGATATACCTCAGGGTCAGAGTTTCATGCATTATCTGTGGAATCACTCTGACATTAAGACTGAAAGTCTAATGGCAGGTGATATTAGGGTGAGATCCACGTTACAGACTCATTGCTGTCATTCTGCGGGTTTCTATGATTGATTCTGCTCATAACTCTGAAAGTAAGTGCTTCAGCAGAGCTGTGGCATAACTAGTGTGTGAGCAAAGAGAATTCCTGTTTTATTCTGTCTTCAGAACAGGAGAGAGTTCAGGGCTACGGCATGTCGTAGCACTCCGAGGGGTTGAGAAAGACCACTGTGAAACTGAGGAGAATAGATTCCAAGCTTGGATTTCTTTACAAAATCGTCCAAATTAATTTAAGAGCAATAGGCATTGTGACTGTATTAGAAATTCAGTGCTTGTTTCGTGTAAAAACATTTCATCCAGCTAATAATGGTTACACATTGCCACAGATGGCAGCTTGAATTAATTAATAATGACAACTGGGCATAAATTTTCTTCCTAATTAAAGGAAGGAGTTTGGTGCAGGTCGCCTTACCAAGTACCAAGGAAAAATGAGCAGAAGATTTAGTTATTTATTTGTTTATTGAGGTACAGCGAAGAATAGGCCCTTCTGTCATTTCCCCCATGGCCACTGAAATATTACCTTTCTTACGTGCCTTTTCTACCTCTGTGGTGAACTACCTATACCTGTCCGGACATGCGCCTCTGCTGACTGCTCCTGCGGCTCCTCCCACAGACCCCTGTATAAAGGCGATTGTAGGCACTGCTCCCCCCTCAGTCTCCAGGATGTTGTGTGGTGGTCTATTGCTACTAATCGTGGTCTCTTGCAGCTAATAAAAGCCTATCGTTTGCCTCCCGTCTCCAAGAGTTATTGATGGTGCATCAACCTCCCATTGTAATTTGAAGCCCACATCCTGGCTACTGTTCAGAGGCCTGTATATAACTGAGTCTTTTTAACCTTTGCGGCGTCTTAACTCTACCCACAAGGATCCTATATCTTCAGATCCTGTCACCTTTTTAAGGATTTGATTTCATTTTTTACCACCTCAGTCCTTCTGTCTGGATGCCTATTTTTTTGATAGAGTATCTCTCAGTGATGATTTTCTTTCAGATGATACCCAAATCACTGGACCTGGAAGCACATCTCTCTCATTTCATCTGCGGTGTGATTCAAATATAACACCTTCAGTCCTGTATTCACCACCTCTCTTCTCAAGTTCCTCTCCATGTTCGAGTCATAGAAAAGTACAGCACAGAAACAGGCCATTCAGCCCATCTAGTCTGTGCTGAACCATTTAAACATCCTACTCCCATTGACCTGCATTGGGGCTAAAGCTCTCCATGCCCCTACCATCCACGTGCCTGTCCAAACTTCTCTTGAGCATTGAAAACAAAATCACACCTACCACTTGCACTGGCAGTTCGTTCCACACTCATCACCCTCTGAGTGAAGAAGTTTCCCCTCATATTCCACTTAAAATTTTCACCTGCCACCCTTAACCCTCTGGTTGCAGTAAAGCGCATTTACTCTACCTATACCCCTCATAATTTTGCATACCTTCATCAAATCTCCCCAAGTCTTCTATGTTCCAAGTAATAAAGTCCTAACCAATTCAATCTTTCCTTATAACTCAGGTCCTCCAGACTCAGCAACATCCTTGTGAATTTTCTGCACTCTTTCAATCTTATTTACATTTTGTCTGTAGGCAGGCAATCAAAACTGCATATAATACTCTAATATTGCCTAAAGTTAAATTCTCAACCCTTTCTCAACTTTCTGTCTTCTTCATTATCCGGAGACTTCAGTAACCTCTCCTGCACTCTCCTTCCCTCTTACTTCCCTGGACTTCTTCAATCTGTTGAACCGACCACACCCTGCTGAACAGGGTGAATTTCTGAATAGGCTTATTCAGAAAGTCAGAAGGCATGGGATCCAGGGAAGTCTGGCCAGGTGGATTCAGAATTGGCTTGCCTGCAGAAAGCAGAGGGTCGTGGTGGAGGGAGTACATTCGGAGTGGCGGGTTCTAACTAGTGGTGTCCCACAAGGATCGGTTCTGGGGCCTCTACTTTTCGTGATTTTTATTAACGACCTGGATGTGGGGTTAGAAGGGTGGGTTGGCAAGTTTGCAGACGACACAAAGGTTGGTGGTGTTGTGGATAGTGTAGAGGATTGTTGAAGATTGCAGAGAGACATTGATAGGATGCAGAAGTGGGTTGAGAAGTGGCAGATGGAGTTCAACCTGGAGAAGTGTGAGGTGGTACACTTTGGAAAGACAAATTCCAAGGCAGAGTACATAGTAAGTGGCAGGATACTTGGGAGTGCGGAGGAGCAGAGGGATCTTGGGGTACATGTCCACGGATCCCTGAAAGTTGCCTCATAAGTAGATAGGGTAGTTAAGAAAGCTTATGGAGTGTTAGCTTTCATAAGTCGAAGGATAGAGTTTAAGAGTCATGAGGTAATGATGCAGCTCTATAAAACTCTGGTTAGGCCACACTTGGAGTACTGTGTCCAGTTCTGGTTGCCTCACTATAGGAAGGATGTGGAAGCATTGGAAAGGGTACAGAGGAGATTTACCAGGATGCTGCCAGGTTTAGAGAGTATGGATTATGATCAGAGATTAAGGGAGCTGGGGCTTTACTCTTTGGAGAGAAGGAGGATGAGAGGAGACATGATAGAGGTATACAAGATATTAAGAGGAATAGATAGAGTTGACAGCCAGCGCCTCTTCCCCAGGGCACCACTGCTCAATACAAGAGGACATGGCTTTAAGGTAAGGGGAGGGAAGTTCAAGGGGGATATTAGAGGAAGGTTTTTCACTCAGAGAGTGGTTGGTGTGTGGAATGCACTGCCTGAGTCAGTGGTGGAGGCAGATACACTAGTGAAATTCAAGAGACTGCTAGACAGGTATATGGAGGAATTTAAGGTGGGAGGGTTATATGGGAGGCAGGGTTTAAGTGTTGGCACAACATTGTGGGCCGAAGGCCCTGTACTGTGCTGTACTATTCTATGTTCTATGCATCATTAACAGCTGAGTCATATGACATCATCATGATGTGCTGTGTTGTATGACGTGGGCGATCCTGGTCTCATGACCATAATTGTTCTTGGCAAACGTTGCACAAGAAGTAGTTTGCCATTGCCCTCTTCTGTACAGTGTCTTTCCAAGGCGGTGGCCCAGCCATTACTAATTCTCTTGCGAGATTGTCCACCTGGCGTCAGTGGTCACACATTCAGGTCTTGTGACGTGCACCAGTTGCTCATATCCACCACCTCCTCCCATGGCTTCATGTGACCCTGATTGGGGGGTGGGAGTCTAGCAGAGGGAAGGAGCTCCTTACACCTCCTTTGGTAGAGGCATATCTCCACCCAGCCACCCTACTATTGCCTCTGACAATCCCTCTACAGTTGCCCAGAGGGACAGAGGTAGTTCAAGACAGTGGACTACCCCCCCCCCCCCCACACCTCACTCAGGGACACTAAATGCTGGCTTTCCCAGTGGTGCTTAGAGCACAACAAATGAATATAATACTGAGGGACACACACACAAAATGCTGGAGGAACTCAACAGCTCAGACGGCATCTACGGATATGAATAAAAGGTCGACATTTCCGGCCAAGACCCTTCACAGGACAGAGAAGGAAGGGGAAAATGCCATAATGAGAAGGTGGGGGGAGGGAAAGCAGGATAGCTGGAAGGTGATAGGTGACACCAGATAGATGGGAAAAGTCAAGGTCTGGAGAAAAAGGAATCTTATAGGAGAGGAGAGTGGACCATAGGAGAAAGGGAAGGAGGAGGGGACCCAGAGAGAACTGATAGGCGGGTGAGAAGAAGTGAAAGGTTAGAGTGGGGAATAGAGAAAGGTAGGTGGGGATTTGTTCACTAAAAGGAGAAATCAATACACTTGCCATCAGGTTGGAGGCTACCAAGGTGGAATATAAGGTGTTGTTCCTTCACCCTGAGGGTGGCCTCTTCTTGGCACAGGAGGAGGCCTTGGATCAACACGTTGGGGCAGGAACGGGGATTAAAGTGTTTGGCTACTGGGAAGTCCTGCCAGTGGTGAATGGTACAGGGGTGCTCGACGAAGCAGTCCCCCAATTTATGATGGGTCTCACCAGTGCAGAGGAGGCCACTTCGGGAGTGCTGGACATGAGAGGTGACCCCGGCAGATTCGCAGGTGAAGTGTTGCCTCACCTGGAAGGACTGTTTGGAGCCCTGAGTGGTAGTGAGAGAGGAGGTGCAGCACCTCAGCTAGTTGCAAGGATAAAATGCAAAGTCCCTTTGGAGCCTCTTGTCAGCGTGTTGCGAAAGGCTGTGATGTGGACCTGCGATGTTAGAGACACCATTGCAGTGCGGTGTTGGGACTGAATGAAACATTCAGCTGAGCTCCAACACAGGCGCCCACAGACTCTCCACATAATTACTACTAATGGCTTTAATCGCCTACAAATTAATTTTTAAAAGCAATGAGCTGGTGTCAAGACCTTTGCACAGGCTGTTTATTTAAAGTATTTATCAAGCAACTTCCACATCCTTAGACTTCTTTCGTCCTGTAACAGTGGGAATAAGCAAGCAACATCAGCCAACCAGGACAGAGCATGAGGTAAAAGCTGAGAGTGCAAGCACATCACAGCTACCCTACAACTGGACACAAACTGCATTCAACCTAAAGGAGCCGAGGCAGTGAGTAATCCCAGCTTTGTCACAATGAGGGACACTGGGTACACCTCTCTTCAGCTGACACTGAGGAATGGTCACTCCCATTGCTTGGAGAGCTCATAAGTGGCATTGAATGCAATTGTCTCTATCCTACACTGAAGAACAGTCACTCCCATTGGTTGAAAAGCTCATGAGTGGCATTGGATGCAACTGTCTCTATCGCACACTGAAGAACAGTCATTCCCATTGGTTGAAAAGCTCATGAGTGGCATTGGATGCAACTGTCTCTATCCCACAGAGAGAAATGGTCACTCCCATTGCAGGATGGTGAGCCAGTGCGGAAGCTAGAGCTAAAACCTTGTCCCAATGTCCAATATCAAACTTGCTGACCACTGATATGAGGCTCACCACTCTATAGTCTCTCGGATTATCTCTGGCTCCCTTCTTAGCTCCAGAGTAGCCATTACATTCTACTTTACACTTGCATACTGATGAACAATAATAAAAGATATTGAATCTTGAACAACAGCCTTGAATTGAATGGTGGGGTGGTGGGGCAGGTTCAGGGATCCTGGTGGCTGACACATGCTGCTTCTTCTCTGTTCCTGTGCTGCCTGCATGGAGTCTGCACGTTCTCCCTAGAACCATGTTCTCCCCACCTCTGCTGCTCCAGTTCCCATTCTCATCCCACCAACAACACATGGGTTGTTGGATTAATAGGCTGCTGTGTGTTGCTCCTTGTGTGTGGGTGAGGCGTGAAATGTGGGGGGCAGTGGGGACTGATTGGAATATGTTGGCACGATCGCATAGTAGCTAGACTGTTGCAAGTGTGAATAAGGTCACCGAAGAAACACTGAAGCTAGTGGATATGGAAGCCTTAAGTCCAGCAAAACAAGTATCTAGGCATCATCTGTGAGCTTGAAGGAAAAAGCCTCCCGACCCAATATTACATGACATTTTTATATGCTTAAGATCAAGGATAACAGCAGGACAATTCTATAGTTATAATGTCTCTACAATGCTTCCTCTAAATCACATATAGTTTTCACACACCTCCTCCTTCACACCCACAATCCAGACACCCAAAATGAATATTAATCCCCACTGACTCAGCTGCATTGATGCATAAGTAGGCATCTGAGGTCCAAGTGGAACGGAATAGAATAGAATTTATTTAAATCTTACATCCATCCCACAACGTGAGGGAGTAAAATCTTGGTGTTATGACTCCGTTGCAATGTACAGACATGTGAATTTAAACGTCTAATGGCTTGTAGAAAGAGTTGGTCCTGGCTTTAGTGCTGCAGTAACACTTGCTGGATGAAAGCAGTTGAAACAGTTTATGGTTGGTGTGACTGGTGTCCCCAATGATCTTTCGTTACGCACCAGCTGCTATAGATGTCCTCAACGAGGGAAGCTCACATTCATAGATGCACGGGGCTGTCCGTACCACTCTCTGCAGTGTCCAGCGATCAAGGTTGGTGCAGTTCCTGTACCAGGCGGTGATACAGCCAGTCAGGATGCTCTCAATGGTGCCCTGTAGAAGGTCTTGAGGATTTGGGGGCCCATGACGAACTTCAGTCGCCTGAGGTGGAAGACGCCGTTGTGCTTTCTTCGCTACAAAGCCAGTGTGTACAGTCCAGGTGAGATCTTCGGTGATGTGTATACCAAGGAACTTGAAACTACTCATCCTCTCGGGCCGAGCCTGTCTCCGTTCCTCCTGTAATCCACTGAGTTCCTTTGTTTGTGATTGATCCTAACCCATAGTACCAGGAAGCCTATTGCTCTGAGCTGTGTTTTAAACTCAATCTGCAATCCACATACAAATCTGAAGACTGGTTACTGGTGGAATTTATGTTTATTTATTGAGATAAGGCCCTAGTGGCCCTTCACCCAGCAATCCACTGATTTAATCCTAGCCGTATCATGGGACAATTTGCAATGACCGATTAACCCACCAACCCATACGTCTCTGAACTTTGAGTGGAAACCCACACGGTCATGGGGAGAATGTACAAACTCCTCACAGGCAGTGGTGGGAATTAGACCCAGGTCACTTGTACTGTAGGGTGTCGTGCTGACAACTCTGCTACCGTGACCCCCAAATTTATATTTGCTATATACCCTAACTGCAGAATGCATCCTAACATAGACTAATCTCTTTACAGCGCAAGTGTCCGCTGATCGGGTTTCGGTTCCCACATTCTAAAGGCATATGGTTATGGTTTAGGGTTAGTAAGTTGTGGGCATGCTACGTTGGTGCTGGAAGTATGGTCCCCCAGCTGATCTGATTCAGCAAACGTGACGCCATTTTGTAGTTTCAATTCATGTGTGACATATAAAACTAATCTTTCTCTTGTTGAATGTGATTTTTGTTAGATTGGTTGAAATTGGTGGATGTTTCCACTTTCTGCAAAATAAATGTTTATTTATTTTGTAATTTAAATCAAATTTAATGCCTCTGTTCCATACTGCTACCACAAACTACGCTTCAACCGTGTCACTGATAATAAACCCGGCTGTGATTGTGACTCTGGTGGACGCTTAGTATGAGCTCACTGAGCTGAAGAGTTGTTTCTACAGTCACAGACTCATAGAAAAGTACAGCACAGATTCAGGCCCTTTGGCCCATCTAGTCCATGCAAACCCATTTATAGCATTCCCTGCCATTATCTCCCAGTGACTCTGTGTGCGAGTGACCACTACAAGAATGGTTCCCGTGTCTGTGAACTTTGGAAGGCAGCAGTGGTATTGAGAAACCCAAGCTCGATTAGCCTCAATTCTTTTCCTCGCCTTCCGGTTCTGAGCAATGCGGCATATCTGGGTGTGATTCCCTTTAATGTGGGGCAGTGGTCATTAGAGATCCACTCCATGTGGTGTGGACACAGAGAGGACTTGGCCCGATGACAAGGAGCTACAGGGTAACTGGAGACTGAGCTCTTTTGCTCAAAGTTACACCTCCCCCCCCACATACACTTATACACACACAAACATGCACACACACACACACACACACACACACACACACACACACACACACACACACACACACACACACATACACCTATACACACACAAACATACACACACATGCACACACACACCCACCACACACAGACACACACACACACACACACACACACGCACACACACACGCACACACACACACACACACACACACACACACACACACACACACAGACACACCTATATACACACACACACACAGACACACCTATATACACACACACACACGCACGCACGCACACACACACACACACACACACAGACACACACACACAGACACACGCACACACACACACAGACACACACACACACAAACACACACACACGCACACACACAGACACACACACACAGACACACACACACACACCTATACACACACACACACACACACACACACAAGCATGCACACACACACACACATGCACACACCCCCCCACCATACACAGACACACCTATACACACACACACAGACACACACACACGCACGAATGCATGCACACGCACACACACACAGACAGACACACACACATGCACGCGCGCACACACACACACACACACACACACACACAGACACGCACGCACGCACGCACGCACGCATGCAAGTACACACATTCTCACACATGGAGGAGAGACAGTGGCCTCAGGTGGAAGGCCAGATGAGGTGATGTGCGCGAGGGTGTGTGACAGGGAGGACAGATGGCATCCTCAGGTGAGTGACCAGATGAGGAGGGTCTAAAATAGTTGGTATCTGACGTGGAGAGGAGACGAGGAAATATTTCTCTGCTCGAGGTTTTTTATACCGCTGAAAGAGCGTGAGATCAGTTTGAGCAGCGTCTCTGATTAAAGCAGAATGTCAACTCAGAGTAAAACTGCAAGGAAGGTGATGTATGACCTTTTCAGCTGTGTCTGGATACCCTGGCACCAAGGAAATACTCAACTAATCATGTTAATCCTTCAGAAACGTGTTTGAAACAAGCCTGACATTGCTTTCAGTGCAGTCAGACGTTCCGTTGAAAAGGTTAGCAACTGGACACTCTCCAGAATCTCCCATAAGGCATCTCACCGCTTGGTTTGGCTTAGTGCTCGTTCCTTCCCATTCTCCAAAGTGCTTCATTCCAGTCAGGTTTGCAGAACACGGGCTAACAAGGAGGGAGCTGCATTACCAGAGGTGCTGTCTTGCATGCCAAGGCATTAGCTAAAGAGAAGACAGGGTGTCCTTACCTACAGTACCCTGCAAACATTTTACACACACAGACAGTCCAGGGCAAAAGTCTTAGGCACATGCTATATTTAGTTAAGATGCATAAGACTTTTGGACAATATTGTAGTTATTTTATGTATTGCACTGTACAGCAACCACAAAAAAAAAACAAATTTAATGCCATATGTGAGTGATGATAAACCTGGGACTCTATTGTGGACTGAGAATGGGAAGGGGGCAAGGGAGAGGGGAATCATGGTGAGAAAAGGGGGGGGGGCGGAAGAGGACGCACCAGAGAGACATTCTGTAATGATCGATAAACCAACTGTCTGAAATCGAATGACCTTGCCTGGCATCTCAGGGCTGGGTGTATCTGCACCCCTGGCACCCCCCATGCCTGACGCTCCTTCTCTGCCACCTGTCCCACACCCCTCCCGCAGCGCTCCACCCTCGCCATTCCTAACATCCTTTGCTCCTGCCAGATTTACAAGCTCGCTCTCTGCTCCACGTTGACAAAAACGGAACTGTGCAAAAGTCCTGGGCACCCTAGCTATATGCACATGTGCTTAAGTCATTTGCATAGTACTGTATTTGTCTGCTAGTGTCTCTCTTTGAATAGGGGCGTTGCATTGATGTTTGTATCAACAATTCGTTAAATGAAAATGATGGGGAGACTAGAGCTCGGATTAAGGATGAAAGGTGAAAAGTTTAAGGGAAGCATGAGGGGAAATCTCTTCATTCAGAGGATCATGAACGTGTGGAATGAGCTGCCAGTGCAAGTGGTACATGTGAGCTCGATTTCAACAGTTTGGATAGGTACAAGGATGGTAGGGGTATGGAGGGCTATGGTCCCGGTGCATATCAATGGGAGTAGGCAGTTTAAATAGTTTTGCCACAGTGGGCTGAAAGGCCTGTTTCTGTGCTGTACTTTTATATGATTAACCTGTCAGCTGGTATGTCTTCAGATTCTGGTCAGAAACCAGAGCACCCGGAGGAAACCAACACAGTCACAGGGACAGTGTACAAACCCCTTACAAGCTGTGGTGGAAGAAGAATAAAGTTCATGGGAGTTTGATGGACATCTTGGAGGAGATGGGCCAAAGGCCCTTTTGTTATTGTATCAGTCTATTATTCTATGATATACTTAGTTGTAAATTCCTCTCTTTCATTCCTTTCTATTTGACAATGACACAATGTATTTTATCAGATATCTGCAGCTCTCCGTCTGAGAGTTGAGCAGGCAGTTGAGACCCAAAAGCTTGGAACTTTGGAATCTAGAATTGAAAAGCTCATCTTGCACACTGTTCATACAGATCGAATTATTCCATAGTTGGGTTGGGTTGAGTTGTTCTCTCATCTTGGCAATCCACTTGCAAACATTTTGTCACCATGCGAGGAGACACCATGAGTCTGCTGTTGAGTGTCATTGTCCTCCAAATGGTTGGCCTTGAAATACTCTTCAGTCAGCTGATTTGATGTGGTGTGGGGGGGTGTTCTTGTCGCCAGTTGGTTGCTTCATGAACTTCATGTGTTGTGGTCTATAATTGTGCACATTTTGGCTTATAAATAGGATCGCGGTCGACATGTCTATTTGCGGAAGACCACGACTCTAGGCAGGCCACGCGCCATGACTTTCACTGATACCCAGTTGAATTTGTGCCCCTCTCGATCTTCATGGGAAGAGACAAGGAAGAGTTGGTCATGCCGCTTCACAGCCAGTTGATGTTCATGGATCCTTGTGGTTAGTTTTCTCCCAGTTCAGCCGATATAATATTTGTCGCAGCCCCTGCTTTGGAGTTTGTAGACCACGTTGGTTTTGGTTTGTTCTTTTCATCTGCAGAGTAGTCTCCTCAACGTTGCTGTTGGCTTGTGTGCAACCAGAACTCTGTGATCGTGGAGCAGCTGGGATACCATTTCTGAGATGTTTTGAATGTACGGAAGAACAACTGGACTGGTGGCTTCTTGGGTGGTGTATTGTTGACCTCATAGGCAACTTCCACAGTATATTGAGGTAGAGTAAAACAGTAAGAAGTGTAAAGTGTCGCAGAGAGAAAAAGTAGTGCATGTAGACAATAAGGTGCAAGATCATAATGAGGCCAACTGTCCATCTTATCCTATCAGGGAACTACTCAATAATAGCTGGGTAGAAGCTAATGAGCCTGGTGGTATGTACTTGTAGGCTTTTGTAGCTTCTGTCTAATGGAAGGGAAGAATGTCCAGGGTGAGAGAGATCTTTCATTATGATGGGTGGTTTACTGGGCAGTGAGAAGGATAGACAGTGTCCATAAAGGGGAGGATGTTTACTGTGATGTGCTGAGCTGTGTCCACAACTCTGTGCAGTTCCTTGTGAGCAGATTCCTCACTCTCTTTAAACACGAGAAAGACTGCAGATACTGGAAACCCAGAGCAACACACACAAAATGCTGAAGGAACTCTGCAGGTCAGGCAGCATCTATGGAAATGAAAAGATAGTTGAAGTTTCAGGCCAAGACCTTTCTTCAGGGCTGAGAAGGAAGGGGGAAAGTGCCAGAATAAGAAGGTGAGGGGAGGGAAAGGAGGCTAGCTGGAGTGATAGGTGAAGCCAGCTGGGTGGGAAAGGTAAAGGGCTAGAGAAGAAGGAATCTAATAGGAGAAGAGAGTGGACTATAGGAGAAAGGGAAGGAGGAGCGGACTTGGGGGAAGTAATAGGCAAGTGAGAACAAGTAAAAGGTCAGAGTGGGGAACAGAGAAAGGGGGTGGGAATTTGCTCACTGGAGAAGAAATTGATATTTATACCACCAGTTTATACCAATATTTATACGGAATGTAAAGTGTTGTTCCTACATCCTGAGCATGTCCTTGTCATGGTGCAAAGGAGACCATGGACTAGCACATCGGAATGCGAAAGGGAATCAGAATTAAACTGTCTGGCCACCGGGAAGTTGCGTTTTGGTTGGTGCAGAGGTGTTCGACGAAGTGGTCATCCAATCTGCGACTGGTCTCACATCAGGAGAGCCAGACACAGTAGAACATCACTCTTTTGTTGTGAAGATCTTGAGCTTGCCTGCCTTCCTTGCAAGCTTCCAACTTCCACCGCCTTGAGTGAGAGGGCGGTGTTCTGAGGAAGGTTGCCGAGAGTGCTGCAGAAATGGGAATCCTCCGTTTCTGATGAGGGGCCTCAGGAATGGCATTACGTAGCATTAGGTGGCTCACTCTAACACTACCCTCATTATTTAGGTTAGGAACAAGGGTCCCAAAGTGTCCCTGCCTTTGAGACATCAAAACTTTGAGAAAATCCCAGCCCAGTTTAGAAGGCTTATGGAATACTTGCTGTTATTATTCAAGGCATTGAGTTCAAAAGTCAAGAGGTTATGTTGCAAATTTATAAAACTCTAGTTAGGTTTCATCTGTAGTATTGTGTGCAGTTCTGGTTGCCCCACTGTAGGAAGGATGTTGAGGCTTTGGAGAGGGTGCAGGAGAGGTTGACCAGGGTGCTGCCTGGTTTAGAGGGCACGTGATGAGAGGCCGGATAAACTTGGGTTGTTTTCTCTGGGCAGCAGCTGAGGGGAGATCTGATTGAGGTTTATAAGATTATAAGAGGCACAGATAGAGTAGGTAGTGAATATCTTTTTCCCAGGGTTGAAATGCATTGAAGGTGAGAATGGGTATGTTCAAGGGGGATGTGAGGGGTAAGTTTTATGCTCAGTGGCGGATGCTGGAATGCGCTGCCTGGTGTGGTGGTAGAGGCAAACACATGTGAGGCTTTTAAGAGACGTTTAGATAAACACATGAATGTGAGGAAGATGGTGGGGTATGGACATTATATAGGCAGGAGGAATTAGATTTGCTTTGTAGCTGGTTGGGCACAACATTGTGGGCTGAATGGCCTGTTCCTGTGTTGTATTGTTCAATGTCCTAGCTCCAAGCAGGGAAATAAGAGAGAGGCAATGGCAGGAATCCACTTCTGAAAGATTCCAAGGAGAGGCAGTGGGCACAGAGAGAGTACAGCTGGAGCAGAGCTGCTGATACAGCGGTTAGGCTCCAGAATACGGAAACTGTAACTGGCTGGTACCGATGCGGGGTATGTTTGGTGCTGGTGCTGGGTAAGGTTCCTCAGGATGGTTGTCAGAGCTTGCATCAGTCTGCGGTCTGCACAGAGCGAGGACTGTAATCAGTAAATGAAAGTAATTAGAGACTGTGGGGATTTGAAGGATTTTGCCTTGGTACCTGGTGCTCAGTTTGCATAATTCAACGGTAGATTGTTTTGCTCAGAGGAGCTACATGATCGACGCTGGGCCCCACACAGAAGGACACCATGTTATGTACATTATGCAGCAGAACTCCTGAGAATCTGAGCCACAAACCTGTTGGGCATTTCATTCCACTTGCGTGTTGCTAAGGCAACAGCAGCCTGATTAAAAATTACAATAATCAATAACAACATTTGCATTTCTGGAAATGAATGCTTCAGTCACAGTGCAAAAGACAGAGGGGAAGATGGGAGAAGGGATGGAGACAGAGAAATGTTGAGAGAAGGAGGTAAAAGAGAAGTGAAAGGAGATCAACAAGTGTGGTTAAGAAGATGAATAGTGTTTTGGCCGTTGGGGGATTGGGTTCGAGAGCCACAAGGTAATGTTGCAGCTCTATAAAACCCTGGCTAGACCACACTTGGAATATTGTGTTCAGTTCTGGTTGTCTCATTATAGGAAGGATGTGGAAGCTTTAGAGAGAGTTCAGAGGAGATTTACCTAGATGCTGCCAGGTGTAGAGAGGATGTCTTATGAGGATAGGCTGAGTGAGCTAGGGATGTTGTCTTTGGAGAGAAGGAGGATGAGAGGTGATTTGATAGAGGAGTACAAGATGATAAGAGGCATCAAGTTAAGTTCAAGTTTTTGCCCTTCAACCGTATACAGTGTATACTGTGAAACAAAACAGTGCTCCTCCGGATCAAGATGCACAACACAGTGCATATAAGACCATAAGACTGTAAGACAGAGGAGCAGGATTTGGCCATTTGGCCCATCAACTCTGCTCCTCCTTTTCATCATGGCCGATCCATTTCGCACTCAGCCCCAATCTCCTTCCTTCTCCCCTTATCCTCCATTCTCTGACTAAACAAGCACATATCAACCTCCACAGCCACCTGTGGCAATGAATTCCGTAGGTTCACCACTCTCTGGCCAGAGAAATTTCTCCTCATTGCCATTCTAAATGGATGCCCTTCAATTCTGAGGCCATGCCCTCAAGTCGTAAACTCCCCCACCAGGGGAAACTTCCTCTCCACATCCACTCTATCGAGGCTCATTCAAGAGTCACCCCTCATTCTTCAGAGTTCCAGCGAGTGCAGTCCTTCAATCGCTGCTCATATGATAAGCCTTTCAGTCTTGGAACTCACACACAACACATAAAGATATATTACCACAAATACATTAGCAAATAATAAAATATATTCCATATAAAATATATTTAGCATTTATGACACAAGTTAAAAAGTAATGAATATAACGCTACTGGCACTTCATACAGGATGCGATCTGGGTGACGGAAGGGAATCGAAGGGAGTCTACGAACAGAGTGAACCGCCAGTGTATTTTCTCAGCATGGAAATGACTGATACGAGACAGCATAATTTTAAGATGATCAGAGGAAAGTACTGGGGGGATGTCAGAGGTAGGTTTGGAATGCATGAAACACTGCCAGAGATGGCGGTAGAGGTGGATACACTAGAGGCATTTAAGAGGCTCTTGGATAGACACATAGGTGATAGAAAAATGGAGGACTACGTAGGAGGGAAGGGTTAGATTAGACTAAAAGGTCAGCACAACTTTGTAGAGCCAAGAGCATTCTAACTGGTTGCAACACCATCCAGTAAGGAGGGGCCAATGCACAGGATCGAAAAAAGCTGCAGAGCGTTATAACATTGTGGGCCAAAGGGCGTGCACAGTGCAGTAATATTCTATGTGAAAGTTCATTAGAACGAGGAAGATACAATCTGAATTTCTATGATGACTTTAGGACATCCCCCACTTCATCCAGTCAGTCAGCGATGCACAGTGTAGTCATTTTTGTAAGGTGGGGAAAGTAAATCATAGTCACAGAAAAGTACATCACAGAAACAGGCTCTTGGGCCCATCTAGTCCATGCTGAACCATTTGAACTGCTAACACCCATCGACCTGCACCAGGACCATAGCCCCCCATACCCCTACCATCCATGTACCTACTCAAACTGCTCTTAAACATTGAAATCAAGCTCGCATGCACCATTTGCACTGGCTGCTCGTTCCACACTCTCATGACCCTCTGAGGAAAGAAATTCCCCTTCATGTTTCCCTTAAACCTTTCACCCTTAACCCATGACCTCTAGTCTCCCCTCCGTTTTCCTGCTTCCTGCTCCAACCCCAGTGGAATCCATTTAACTAAAACAGTGAGGCCAAATAAACTTCAGTATAATTGAAAATATATTTCTGAGATTTCAATTTGCAGGCAGAATAATTAAAACATTAGATCTATGCTTTATCACAATTTTCTGCGTTTGGTTATGGTAATTGGGATTGGGGAATTATTTTGAGTACAGATCTAATTAATGGGCCAGTAACCCATTAGAGTAATGGAAGTGCTTTTACAGAGTACAAGTCAATCTTACAACTCAAATAATTTCATTATAAGAAGCAAGTGTGGATTGGTCAGGCAGGAGAATTGGAATTCTTTTTTGGATAAGGGGGTGAGGGATCTATCTGCTGTCTTAGGCTGGCTGCGATAATTCCAATGAATATCAAAAATCTTGCATCCTGAATACTTGGGGTGTATTTTATAGATTTTGGCTGCAGATCGTGAAAATCAGCATGAAATTTCCCTATCACGTACCATTTTTTAAAAAATTGCCTACATTTGTTATTTCAATTCATAATTCAAGTCAGAATAACTGATGCCAAGATTAAGGTAAGAAAGGGATTTTTGTTAGTCCACAAATCAACCTGGTCACCAATGATAGGCAAGTTGAAAAGCTTCTAGTGGGACTGGAAAGAATCACATGGAAGGCATTCAAGAATGTTGTTGAAAATTTTCTTGGCAACTACACAGCCAACAGTATGCAGCTGGTTGACAACATGCTTCAAGCATACAAAACCATGAAGTGCAACATGTCACTAAACATTCATTTCTGCATTCCCATTTAGACTTCTTCTCTGCAAATCTTGGCGCTGTCAGTGACGAGCATGGTGGAAGGTTTCACCAGGACATTGCGGTCATGGAGAAACGGTATCAGGACAACCGGAATCCATCAATGCTGGCTGATTATTGTTAGACACTCAAGCAAAAAGCCTCAGACACTGAGTACAAATGAAATCATCAACGAAACATTTTAACTTATTTGAACTATTGCAAAGCATCAGCACCATCATACAATTAAATGCATTATATTCAATAAGAGTTCATTTCTTTTTTCTCCAAATTCCTACGTGATACAAGTAGTCTGAAATTATATCTCTGTCCCGTTTCAAGTGGTCTATCATAAACAAAAAAAAATTCTGAGGAAGCAACACTTCCAAAAAAAAATTGTTGTCCAGCTTTCTCAAAGCGCTTCATGATGGAGGTAGACCCACACTGCAAAGTGGCAGGTGGAGGAGTGAAGGGAAAGGAACATTAGGAGATACCTACACATTCATGCAAATATTTAATAGGTTGCAATCAACATCAGCAAAACCAAAGAGCTGATTGTGGACTTTAGAAAGGGCAAGATGACGGAACTCACACCAGTCCTTATTGAGGGATCAGAAGTGGAAAGTGTGAGCAATTCCTGGGCGTCAACATCTCTGAGGTTCTAACCTAGGCCCAACATATCGAAGTCAATGGAGCTACAAAGAAGGCATGGCCGCAGCTATATTTCATTAGGAGTTTAAGAAGATTTGGTATGCCACCATAGACTCTTGCAAAGTTCTGTAGATGCACCTGGAAAGCACTCTGACCGGGGCTGCATCTCTGTTTTGTATGGTAGGGCGGCTTGGGGACTACTGCACAGGAAGGAAGGAAGCTGCAGGGAAAGATCGAGGTCAGCTCCATCAGGAGGACCAGCTTCCATAGTATCCAGACCCTCTAAAGGAGCGGTGTTTCAGGAAGGTGGTATCATCGAGGACCCTCATCAGGGAGGAGGTACACAAGCCTAAGACACACACTCAGCTATTCAGGAACTGCTTCTCTCCCTCTCCATCAGATTTCTGAATGAACATTGAACCCATGAACACTACCTCACAACTTTATTTCCTATTTTTTGTACTACATATTTAATTTAACCATTTAATATATACTTATTGTAATTCAGAATTTTCTTTTTTTGCTCTATTATTATGTATTGCAATGTACTGCCGCGTAAAACAATGAATTTCACAACATCTGCCATTGGTATTAAACCTGATTCTGATTTTGATGTGGCAGCAACTCCATGCATAAATCAGGGGTTCCCAACCTTTCTTATGCCATGGACCCCTACCATTAACCAAGGGCTTTTCACGGACAACAGTCTCTCAAATTTATAGAGAATGGTGAAAAAAATGGGAAAAACAGTCCTGTGAGTGATAGTTCTATGGGCGAAAATGCCTTGATAATTGAGAGGGCAGAGGATAATGGCCAGATTGGTTCAAACTGACAGGAAGCTGACAGTAAGAGCCATGTATCTATTTAGTGTCAGTCTGTGTTGTATTTTATGTTATGTGTTTATTATGGGTAATTTGTCACCTGGGTTGGGTGTGGTGGCAAAGAGTATAGTTTATGTATTCGCACTTTGTCTTAGTCAGTTTAGACTAGTCGAGAGTTCGAAGCCACCAGGGAATGATATTTTTAGTTGACTGCTAGTTCTGCAAACTGGAGTGCTTATTTCATTAATTTTTCTATACTGCTAACTTTAGTTTTGTTAGTTTTTTTTACTGCTACAAGATCGTTCACTGGGTTCTCTGATTGAACGTAGTTTTTTCAACTTGGAACTCAGTTATTTTGGAAGTGTGCCGTACTGTGTAAACTCCCGCACTCAGTCTCTTCACTGTTTCGGTTTGCTTTCAAGAACCCACTACAGCAACCATTAACTCAAATAACCACACATTACAACAGCAGTGGGCAGAAGAACACCTCTGAACGCACAACACGTCAAACCTTGAAGTGGATGGGCTACAGCAGCAGAAGACCATCAACATCCATTCAGTGGCCACTTTATTAGCTGCAGGACGTACCTCACAAAGTGGCCACAGTGTGTATTGTGATTGGCTGGCATGAAACATGGCTGAAAAACTGCATTTCGTTCTGATAGAAGGAAATAAAGAGAGAAAGATTAAGATTTCTGTAGCATCTTTCGCATCCTCACATTGGGTGGCATGGTAGTGTAGCATTTAAGCAATCGCATTATGGCACCAGCTGTAAGTTACTGCTTGTTAAATTGCAGGCGTTTAGGATAGTAGTGAACATCCTCCATCTCTGGATGTGTTCAGGGTTTTGGTTTTCACTATTGTCAGTTATACAAGTCCTGGGAAGAGACTCAGGAATACCGTCACACTCAGATGTAGAAGGATTCTTCATTGTTGTTTCTGTAACAGTTTTGTTTGACCAGTCAGGGTGGTTAGCCCTGAGCTGAACCCTCCAACCTGGAGGACCTCTTAACCTGGCCTCTACCCTTGGACCTGTTTGGCATGGCTGGCCCTACCAAGAGGCAAAGCACAAAGCCCCGACTCCAGCCAACATCACTCTCCGGGTGATTGAGGCACGCGAGCCTCCAAACCCGACAGCGAGTTGGAAGACCATCAGAGTTCAATTCCTGCTGTTGGCCGCCTGGCATTGCTCATGGGTATATATGTGTCCGGTTCACTGTCGAGAAAGAAGACATAGGGTCCAAGGGTAACATGGGACTGCTTCGGGACCGTGGGGCATTGTGAAGGGTTAAATGCTATCCTTGATGAGGATAAGAATGTATTAATGTAATATATATTAATTACGATTTCTCTGGTCTTTGGTTTTGTAATATGTTTGTATATTAGTGTAGTAGTCAGAATTTGTAATAAAAGTAGTAGTTTTGAAAAAAAAGATGAACCTTGTGAAAGGAGTTTGTTTCAGATTCTGACGGAGAAGAATTAATATGCACAGTCAACACTTACAATCACTGCATCTATCTGGGTTAATAATTGCTGAAATTAACCTTGCTTGCTTACAGGGGAACAATAGAAATCCCCTGTGAAACATATTTATCATTTCACTTACACTGCGCGTCAGGCTGATGTGAAAACTTCAGGATTGCATTCTAACAAGCAGGGTGTTAGTGTGGAGTTCTTCTTCCTTCTGCTCACAGGACATCATCAGGACATGTCCCAATCTCTGACGCAAAACTCTTCCCATCCCAGTTCACCCCTACCCCCTGCCCCCCCCCCCCCAACCCTGATCAGCACCTTATTGTATTCAATCCTTTAGTCACAATAGGGAAGCATTTCAGTAAGGTTAGGTTTCATCTCTAACCAGTGCTAAAGGAGAAAAGTTCAAAGTTCCAAGAAAATTTATTATCAAAGTACATATATGTCACCACGTACAACCCTGAGATTCATTGTCCTGTGGGCGTACTCAATAAATCAAGAAATCTATAATAGAATAAGAACCATAATAGAATCAATGAAAGACCGCACCAACTCGGGCACTCAGTCAGTGTGCAAAAGACCGCAGATACAAAAGGAAAGAAATAATAATAATGAATAAATAAGCACTAAATATCAAGAACATGAGATGAAAAGTCCTTGAAAATGAGTCCATTGGTTGTGGGAACATTTTAATAATGGGACAAGTGAAGCTGAGTGCAGTTATCCCCTCTGGTTCAGGAGCCTGATGGTTGTGGGGTAATAACTGTTCCTGACCCTGGTGGTGTGGGACCTGAGGCTCATTGTGGTGAGTGAAGTTATCCACACTGGTTCAGGAGCCTGATGGTTGTGGGGTAATAACTGTTCCTGAACCTGGTGGTGTGGGACCTGAGGCTCATTGTGGTGAGTCAAGTTAACCACACTGGTTCAGGAGCCTGATGGTTGAGGGGTAATAACTGTTCCTGACCCTGGTGGTGTGGGACCTGAGGCTCATTGTGGTGAGTGAAGTTAACCACACTGGTTCAGGAGCCTGATGGTTGTGGGGTAATAACTGTTCCTGAACCTGGTGGTGTGGAACCTGAGGCTCATTGTGGTGAGTGAAGTTATCCACACTGGTTCAGGAGCCTGATGGTTGAGGGGTAATAACTGTTCCTGAACCTGGTGGTGTGGGACCTGAGGCTCATTGTGGTGAGTCAAGTTAACCACACTGGTTCAGGAGCCTGATGGTTGTGGGGTAATAACTGTTCCTGACCCTGGTGGTGTGGGACCTGAGGCTCATTGTGGTGAGTGAAGTTAACCACACTGGTTCAGGAGCCTGATGGTTGTGGGGTAATAACTGTTCCTGAACCTGGTGGTGTGGGACCTGAGGCTCATTGTGGTGAGTGAAGTTATCCACACTGGTTCAGGAGCCTGATGGTTGAGGGGTAATAACTGTTCCTGAACCTGGTGGTGTGGGACCTGAGGCTCATTGTGGTGAGTGAAGTTATCCACACTGGTTCAGGAGCCTGATGGTTGAGGGGTAATAACTGTTCCTGATCCTGGTGGTGTGGGACCTGAGGCTCATTGTGGTGAGTGAAGTTATCCACACTGGTCCAGGAGCCTGATGGTTGAGGGGTAATAACTGTTCCTGAACCTGGTGGTGTGGGACCTGAGGCTCTTGTACCTTCTACCTGATGGCAGCAGCGAGAAGAGAGCTTGTCCTGGGTGGTGGGGGTCCCTGATGATTGATACTTGAAAAGCATTTCATGTAGACGTGCTCCATGGTGAGGAGGGCTTTAGATGTGATGGACTGGGCTGTATCCACTACTTTTTGTAGGCTTTTCTCTTCAGAGGCATTGGTGTTTCCATACTAGGCCGTGATGCAGCCAGTCAAAACACTGCACATCTATAGAAGTTTCTCAAAGTTTTCGATGACATGCCGAATCTTTGCAAACTGCTCAGGAAGTAGAGGCACTGCCGTGCTTCCTTCATTATTGCACTTACGTACTGGGTCCATGACAGATGCTCCGAAATAGTAGCACCCAGGAATTTAAAGTTGCTGACCCTCTCCACCTCTGATGCTCCAATGAGGACCAGCTCAAGATCTTCTGGTTTCTCTCTCCTGAAGCTGAAGTCCTTCACCAGGACTGGAAAGGAAGAGGAGAATTCAGAGTAAGAAGGAGTGGGGAAGGGCGGAAGGTGTACGAGATGGCAGGTGATAGGTGAAACTGGGAGAGGGGAGGCGGTGAAGCTGATGAAGGGTCTCGGCCCGAAACGTTGGCTACTCTCTTCTCACGGATGCTGCCTGACCTGCTGAGTTCTTCCAGCGTCGTGTACGTATTCTTCGATCCACAGCATCTGCAGTTGTATTTTTGTGAACTGGGAAGTTGACTGGTGAAAGAGGTAGATGGCTGGACAGAAGACCATGGAGGAAAGGGGAGGAGGAAGGAGCACTAGAGGAAGAACGTGCAAACACCACAAAGACAGCGGGGAGGATGGGTTTGAACTCTGGAGTGGTGAGCCAGCTGTCCTCACCGCTCACACTGCGCGATGCTGTGCATTGTTTGAAGTCTCCTTTCCCGGTCTCGTTCACACAACATTGGACCACAGCTTCACGTTTTGAAATAACACTGCAGCTTTTAATTAGGTTAAGCTGATAGCTCCATTTGTTGTAATTAAACAAGAGAGGTGCAGTTAGCCAGAACTGCCACATCATCCTAAATGCACAACCTCTGTTTAATGGCTTTCCCTGCTTGTTACCGTGTGTTCTGTAACAGCTGGCTTCAGCCTCAGCCAGTCCCTGCGACTCACACGCTGCTCCCCCCGGTGCGGATGACAGGCTGGAGCAAGTAAATCTGCCTTTGCAATGCAACCTTGGGGAGTTGCTTGCAAAATGTACGCTCCCAAACTGCCTTTAACCTATGGATTATTGCCGAAACATCGTGCGGGAGCCAGCTGTGAGAGCTTTAAACATACTGAGCTTGCTTAGTGTTCATTAGGGATCTTCTCCCAGAATATAGCACAGAGCTGGAATCTAGTTAAGGGCATCAGAAGACTGCATGGTTCTGCCTGCCGGATTGCTAGAACGTTCTAATGCAGCCACAGGATATAACACAACCGCCATAATCAAAATGAACCGGCAGAAATTCAAGCTTAGACGGAAGCAACACACCAGCAGTACAGGAACAATTCTGTCTTATGCCTTTGTATTTTCATTTGGCTGTCCTCAGCTGGAGAAACATCTGTTTTTTTTTATTGCTGAAGTACATTTATTGGAACTTGTCAACTCTATATCATTTCCGCACTATAGGAAGGCTGTTGAGGCTGTGGAGAGGCTGCAGAAGAGGTTGACCAGGATGCTGCCTGGTTCAGAGGGCACGTGCTATCACGAGAGGCTGGATAAAGTTGGGTTGTTTTCTCTGGAGCGACAGAGGCTGAGGGGAGATCTGATGGAGATCTATAAGATTATGAGAGTCATAGATAGAGTAGACAGGGATTATCTGTTTCCCAGGGCTGAAAGGCCTAATACCAGAGGGCATATGTTGAAGGTGAGGGGGGAAGGTTCAAAGGGGATGTGAGGAGTGTGTTTTTTACTCAGAGAGTGGTGGATGCCTGGAATCTGCTGCCTGGTACAGTGGTAGAGGCAAATCCATCAGAGGCTTTTAAGAGATGTTTAGATAGGGGCATGAATGTGAGGGAGATGGAGGGATATGGACATTGTGCAGGTAGCAGGGATTAGTTTTTGGGTATTGTTTTGATTTACTTTATAGCTGGTTTGGCACAATATTGTGGCCAAAGGACCTGTTTTTGTGCTGTACTGCTCTATGTTCTATAATACTTCAATGAAGCTACACAGACAAAAGTAAGTAACACAAGCTAAATTAATAAAATAAATTATTAAATTAATACATTAAAATTAAAATTTATTTAAATTATTAAGACTGTAAGACCATAAGATTCAAGAGCAGAATTAGGCCATTTGGCCCATCGAGTCTGCTTCACCATTACATCATGGCTGATCCATTTCCCTCTCATCCCCAGTCTCCTGCCTTCTCCCCGTGGCCCTTCATACCCTGACCAATCAAGAACCGATCAACCTCTTCCTTAGGTATACATAAATACTTGGCCTCCACAGCCACCTGAGACTATGAATTCTATAGATTCACCACTCCCTGGATAAGGAAATCCCTCCTGATCTCTGTTCTGATTGGATGCTCCTCTATTCTAAGACTGTGCCCTCTAGTCCTAGACTCTCTCACCATAGGAGACATCCTCTCCACATCCACCCTGTCGAGGCCTTTCAATATTCAATAAGTTTCAATCATTCTTTTAAACTCCAGCAACTACAGGCCCAGAGCCATCGAGTGCTCCTCATTCATTAACCCTTTCATTCCCGGAATCATTCCCTTAATGTTCTTATAAGGGGTTAGTAATTTAAAATAGACTTGTAAAGGAACATCTTCACCCAGATGGAGGTGAACCTTGTGAATTCCCTGCCCCGGGCTTTGTAGAGGCTAGTTACTGTGGGGTTTAAAGAGGAAGTCAGTAAACTCTTGGAAGATTGGGGATTGAGGGTGATGGAGATCTCACAAGAGAGGGGGAGATGAGGCTAGGGTAAGTCAGCCATGATCATGTTGATAGGTGGGGCACGTCTGAGGGGCTGAGTGGCCTACTTCTATTGGCTGTGAACTTATTGAATTGTCAAACAGGCTCAAGGATGATATTGTTTCCTTATAAATGGAGGACATTCCTGTAAGTTCAATGCACGATGATATTTATAGAGTTGTAGAGTTATAGACCTCCAAGAGGATCACATCCTTGTTGTAGGGTTTGGAGGCCCGTGTGCCTCAATGACCCGGAGAGCTATGTTGGCTGGAGTCAGGACCTTGTGCTTTGGCTCTCGGTAGGGTCACCCATGCCAAACAGGTCAAAGGGTAGAGGACAGACTAAGAGTGGTCCACCGGTCCTCCAGGTTCAGGGGTTCAGCTCAGCCTGACTGGTCAAACAAATTGTTACAGAAGCAGCAATGAAGAATCCTTCTTTATTTGTGTGTGATAGTGTGGACAAGGACAGATAGAGATGGAGAACCTTAACTGAGACATAGATAGAGTGGACAGGGAGTATCTGTTTCCCAGGGTAGAAATGTCTAATACCAGTGGGCATTTATTGAAAGTGAGAGGGGTAGGTTCAAAGGGAATGTAAGGGTTACGTTTTTTACTCAGAGAGTGATGGATGCCTGGAATGTGCTGCCTGGTGTGGTTGTAGAGGCAAATCCATCAGAGGCTTTTAAGAGACATTTGGATAGGGGCACGGATATGAGGAAGATGGAGGGATATGGACATGGCATAGGTAGGAGGGAATATTTTTTGTTTTTTTTAAATTTTCTTTTTAGTTGGTTCAACACAACATTATGGGCTGAAGGGCCTGTTCCTATGCTGTACTTGCTCCAGTGACCTCATGAGGGATACTGGGAGGTTGAATGCACACAGCCTTTTATCCCCAGGGATAGAGAACCAAAAAAGTAGAGGGCTTACGTTTAAGATAAGAGGGGAAATGTTTTTAAAGGACCCAAATGGCAACCGTCATTCAGAGTGTGGTGTGTATATGGAAAGAGCTGCCAGGGGAAAATGGTTGAGGCAGCTACGAATAAGATATTTAAAGAATTAAAGGTTAAAGATTAGATTAACTTTATTTTTCACACATACATCAAATCATCAAAATATGCAGTGAAATGTGTCGTTTGCATCAACAACCAGCACAGTTAGAGGATATGCTGGTGGCAGCCCGCAAGTATTACCAATGCTTCCTGTGTCAACATAACATGCCCACAGCTCACTGACCCTGACCCGTGAGCCTTTGGACTCTGGAAAGTAACCAGAGTACCCAGAGGAAATCCGCACGGTCATGCGGAGAAAATCCTTACAGTCAGGTGCAGGAATTGAACATGGGTCATAGCCACTGTAATAGTGTTAGTCTAACTGCTATATACTGTGCTGCAAGTTTTAAAACATAGAAAAACTAGAGCACAATATAGGCCCTTCAGCGCACAATGCTGTGCCGAACATGTACTTACCTCGAGTTACACATAGCCTTCCATTTTTCTAAGCTCCATGTACCTATCCATTAGTCTCTTAAACGACCACATTGTATCTGCCTCCACCACCATCACCAGCAATGGCTATCACACGCTCACCACTCTCTGTGTAAAATACTTAGCCCTGATATCTCCTCTGTACCTACTTCCAAGCACCTTAAAACTGTGCCTTCTCGTATTTGCCATTTCAGCCCTGGTAAAAAACCTCTGACTATCCACATGATCAATGCCTCTCATCATCTTGTACACCTGTATCAGGTCACCTCTCATCCTCCGTCACTCCAAGGGGAAAAGGCGGAGTTTATTCAACCTATTCTCATAAGGCATGGTCCCCAATCCAGGCAACATCCTTGTAAATCTCCTCTGCACCCTTTCTATAGTTTCCACATCCTTCCTATAGTGAGATGACCAGAACTGAGCACAGTACTCCAAGTGGGGTCTGACCAGGGTCCTATATAGCTGCAACATTACCTCTTGGCTCCTAAATTCAATTCCATGATTAATGAAGGCCAATACACTGTATACCTTCTTAACCACAGAATCAACCTGCGCAGCTGCTTTGAGCGTCCTATTGACTCGGACCCCAAGATCCCTCTGATCCTCCACACTGCCAAGAGTCTTAACATTAATACTATATTCTGCTATCATATTTGACCTACCAAAATGAACCACCTCACATTTATCTGGGTTTAACGCCATCTGCCACTTCTCAGCCCAGTTTTGCATCCTATCAATGACCCACTGTAACCTCTGACAGCCCTCCACACTATCCACAACAGCCCCAACCTTTGTGTCATCAGCAAATTTACTAACCCATCCCTCCACTTCCAAATCCAGGTCATTTATAAAAATCACGAAGAGTAAGGGTCCCAGAACAGATCCCTGAGGCACACCACTGGTCACCAACCTCCATGCAGAATATGACCAGTCTACAACCACTCTTTGCCTTCTGTGCGTAAGCTAATTCATGATCCACAAAGCAAGGTCCCCTTGGATCCCATGCCTCCTTACTTTCTCAATCAGCCTTGCATGGGGTACCTTGTCAAATGCCTTGCTGCTTTACTTTCATCAATGTGTTTAGTCTAACTTCCTCCCACAGAAACTCAGTAGAAAATCTTTCCATTACTTCCTCCTTTCCTGTAGCCATGACACTATCTCTAATCAGGTTTGTAAGGCACGACCTACCTTTGAAAAAGCTATGCTGACTATTCCTAATCATATTATGCCTCTCCAAATGTTCGTAAATTCTGCCTCTCAAGATCTTCTCCATCAACTTACCAACCACTGAAGTAAGACTCACTGGTCTATAATTTCCTGGGCTATCTCTAATCCCTTTCTTGAATAAAGGAACAATATCCACAACCCTCCAATCCTTCAGAACCTCCCCTGTCCACACTGATGATGCAAAGATCATTGCCAAAGGCTCAGCAATCTCCTCCCTTGCCTCCCACAGCAGTCTGGGGAACATCTCGTCTGGTCCCAGTGACTTACCCAACTTGATGCTTCCCAAAAGCTCCAGCACATCCCCTTTCTTAATGTCTATTTGCTCAAGCTTTTCAATCCGTTGTAAGTCATCCCTACAATTACCAAGATCCTTTTCTGCAGTGAATACTGGAGCAAAGTATTCATTAAGTACCTCTGCTATCTCCTCCAGTTCCATACACACTTTTCCACTGTCACACTTGATAGGTCCTATTTTCTCACGTCTTATCCTCTTGCTCTTCACTTACTTGCAGAATGCCTTGGGGTTTTCTTTAATCCTGCTCACCAAGGTCTTCTCATGGCCCCTTCTGGCTCTCCTAATTTCATTCCTAAGCTCCTTCCTGTTAGCCTTATAATCTTCTAAATCTCTATCATTATCTAGTTTTTTGAACCTTTTGTAAGCTTTTCTTTTCTTCTTGACTAGATTTACAACAGCCTTTGTATACCATGGTTCCTGTACCTTACTATCCTTTCCCCGTCTCATTGGAACATTCCTATGCAGAACTCCACACAAATATCCCCTGAACATTAGCCACATTTTGTTGTGTTCTTTATACTAATGCATACTGTGGGTTACTAATAAAGAAACATCTTCCAGAAGAAATAGAACTTTTATTTAATAACAACAACCACACGTGTCTTACAACGACATGCTTCCAGATCTTTCTATCATTTCTGCACATGCTCAGAACTCTCCAATCACATTCTTATGTGTGATATCACCACATCCTCCTTTCCTTAAAAAGGAAAACAAATAGCAACATTGAACAGAGCAAATGCATAATTTAACATGTCTCTATCAGTCTCTCTGGGGGTCTGTGAACACGGGTAGACCTTCTCAGTGGTTCACACAGTTCTTGTGTTTCGTTGTTATTTTCATGTTTTGTCTGGTCTGCATCAGTTAACTGAAACTCTGAAGTTGGCTCTTTCTTGAGGTCTTTACGATTTCTTCTTAACACTGTTCCTTCTTCTGTTTGGACCATGTATGACCTGGGTTGTGCTTCTTCAAGTACTGTAGCTTTCTTAATTCCTTCCACTTCCATTTGTAACAAAATGCTAATCTTTTCTTCATCTAATTCATTCATTAACTGTGTGATCTCTTTTTTATACTGAGACTTCATCACTTCAATAAAACCTCAATTCCTTCACTTGTGTGTTCACTTCTTCAATTGGATCCTGATCCTTGTCACTCTTTGGCTTCAGATCAGTATTGTACTGTACCGGCAAGCTTGGCCTCTGTCCTCCTGTTGAGGTGAGATTGTGATGGAATGCATGACCCATTGATGCATGTGCGTTACTTCCAGAGGGCAAAATTGCAACTCCTGGTTTTGGTGGCAATGATTTGTCAGATGCTGGTAACAAAGGGATGGGTCTGGGAGCTTTCTTTATGACTTCTAGCCATTCCATTCTGTCAAGCTCTGTTTTCAGTTGATGACATAATGCAAAAGGCACTTTTCTACATGGATGTACTACAGGTGGCACTGTGTTGTCAATTTTAATCGTGTGCTCTCCTGGAAGACAAACAATCCCTTTGAACAAGTCCTCATACCCTTTCATCAAGTCACTGTATTCTGACTCTGTGTCACTGTCCAGGACTAAGGTTCTTTTCACCAAATTCAGTCTCTCTCAGGCAGATAAACCTAGTATTGACTGTACATTCCTTGACACCACCAGAACTGAAAGTGTGTGCACAATATTTTTGTGTGGTACCTTTGCCACACATGTTCCTTTAACTGGATTGTCTGCACCCGAATACCCAGTCACTTTTATATTAGTCTTATGGAACTTTGGTCTTGGCTTTAAACTCAGATTCTGCAAGAACATTTACTTGAGCTCCAGTATCAAGTTTAAACAGAATATTGTTTTGGTTCACTTGCAATGGAATAGTCCAGTCATTCCTACTTTGTTTGTTTTCACAAAGCACATCTATATAAAACTCACCAAGTTCACTTTCAAGCACTGCATTTACTTGTTTTATTTTCTTTCTATTTCTGCAACAGCGTGAAAAATGATTACTCTTACCGCAGTCGTTGCACATTTTCCCATACGCTGGACACTGTTTTGGCCGATGCTGCCGCCCACAGTCATCACATAGCTTTTTTCTCTCAGATGACGTCTTGCTCTCTGTCATTTTTGTTTTTGTTTTATTATCTTTTCTGATATGTTTGTGCTTTCTCACAGTGTCTACGTTGTAGCTCTCAATGGAAAGTTCTTTAGCCTGTGACGTCACTGTTTCCGGAGCTTTGCAGAGCATCAAAGCTTTTTCCAAATCTATGTCTTGTTCTTTTATCAGTCTTTCCTTCAGACCATTATCCAGAATGCCACAAATAATTCTGTCTTTAATGAGAGAGACTGTCAGTTCTCCAAACTCGCATGTTTTACTCCGGTGTCTCAACTCAGTAACATATTGATCAATAGTTTTGCCAGCTCTCTGCTTACATGTAAAAAATTTGTATTGCTCATACGTCACATTACGCTTCAGTATGCAAAATGTTTCAACTTTGTCCATTATCGATTTTAGATTTAAATTATCTCCATTTTCAAAAGTAAAATGGTTGTATACCTCAACTACACCTGGAGTAGAAGCTCGTTTTTTCCAGTTTCCTATCCACTCCGATTGCCGATAAATAAATTTCAAAACGTTGTTTAAATTTTCTCCAGTTCTCAGCTACGTTCCCAGACAATTGAAGTGTCAGTGGAGGTTGCAGCCTTATCATTTGTAAAACTGTTTGCAACACCAAAACAAAATGCTTTCCTACTGAGAGACCTGACACTTGACCGGGTTCATTTCCCAATACCAGATCAAGTACAGCCTCTCCTCTTGTAGGCTTATCTACATCTTGTGTCAGGAAACCCTCCTGAACACACCTAACAAGCTCCACCCCATCTAAACCCCTTGCTCTAGGGAGATGCCAATCAATATTTGGGAAATTAAAATCTCCCACCACGACAACCCTGTTATCATTACACCTTTCCAGAACCTGTCTCCCTATCTGCTCCTCGATGTTCCTGTTACTACTGGGTGCTCTAGAAAAACCACCCAGTAGAGTTATTGACCCCTTCCTGTTTCTAACTTCCAGCCACAGAAACTCAGTAGACAATCCCTCCATGACTTCCTCCTTTTCTGCAGCCGTGACACTATCTCTGATCAACAGTACCATGCCCCCACCTCTTTTGCCTCCCTCCCTGTCCTTTCTGAAACATCTAAAGTCTAGTACTTGAAGTAACCATTTCTGCCCCTGAGCCATCCAAGTCTCTGTAGTGGCCTCAACATCATAGCTCCAAGTACTGATGCAAGCTCTAAGCTCATCCGCTTTGTTCATAATGCTTCTTGCATTAAAATAGACACATCTCAAGCCATCGATCTGAGTGTATCCCTTCTCTATCACCTGCCTATCCTCCCTCTCGCACTGTCTCCAAGCTTTCTCTATATGTGAGCTAACCGGCCCTTCCTCTGTCTCTTCAGTTCGGTTTCCTCAATTCTAGTTTAAATTCTAGGCAATTCTAGTTTAAACTCTCCCCAATAGCCTTAGCAAACCTCCCTGCCAGGATATTGGATCCCCCTCTGATTCAAGTGCAACCCATCCTTTTTATACAGGTCACACCTGCCCCAAAAGAGGTCCCAATGACCCAGAAATCTGAATCCCTGCCCCCTGCTCCATTCCCTTAGCCACGCATTTATCCTCCATCTCATTCTATTCCTATACTCACTGTCGCATGGCACAGGCAGTAATCCTGAAATCACTATATTTGAGGTCCTGCTTCTCAACTTCTTTCCTAACTCCCTGTAGTCTGTCTTCAGGACCTCTCCCCTTTTCCTACCGATGTCGTTGGTACTGATATGTACCACGACCCTGGCTGTTCTCCCTCCCACTGCAGGATAACGTGGACGTGATCTGAAACATCTCGGACCCTGGCCCCTGGAGGCAAACTACCATCTGAGTTTCTTTCCTGTGTCCACAGAATCGTCTGTCTGACCCCCTAACTACAGAGTCCCCTATCACTGCTGCCATCCTCTTCCCTTCACTACCCTTCTGAGCCACAGGGCCGGACTCTATGCCAGAGACCCGGCCCTTGTTGCTTCCCCTACCAACAGTACTCAAAATGGAGTACTAAGGGAGACAGCCACTGGGGTACTCTCTAGTATCTCACTCTTGGCCTTCCGTCTCCTGACTGTTACCCACTTATCTGTCTCCCAGGGCCCTTGTGTGACTACTTGCCTATAGCTCCTCTCTATCACCTGCTCACTTTCCCCAACCAGATGAAGGTCATCGAGCTGCATCTCCAGTTCCCAAACCCAGTCCCTGAGGAGCTGCAGCTCGACACACCAGGCACAGATGTGGCCGTCCGGGAGGCTGGGAGTCTCCCAGTCATCCCACATCTGACACCCAGTACAGAGCACCAGGCTCACAGATATACTTCCTAGCATTAAAAGACATTAAAAAGATTGTTGGATAAGTACAACAGACACAAAATGCTGGAGGAACTCAGTAGGTCGGGGAGCATCTATGGAAATGAATCAACAGTTGATGTTTCGGGCTGAGACCTTTCACCGGGTGTGGCAAGGGAGAGGGAATATACCAGTTACCAGTAGTGTAAGGGGCAGTTGGTAAGTGGAGTTATTGGGAATGGAAACACGTTCTTCAGCCTATCTGGACAATGCTGACCAAGGTGTCCATTCAAGTGAACTACTGCATCAGGTTTGAAACAGGAAGGGGAGAGAGCTGGGAGAGGGGGAGTGAATGTGAAGACGGCCCAGGGCTTTTACTGGGGAGAAAACTGCAAAACAAGCTGTGGTGGTGGGGCAGAGGCAGGAGGGACGGTCCACGTGGGGGTCTAGCCATGGCCGTCTTTCCCCAAGACGGGCTTCGGCCGATTCTCTGCGGGTTTGATAATGAATAAGTACCAGTCCGCACTCAACTGCCTGAACGAGAGAACGAGAATGTTGCTGAACATTTCATGCTTGGGTAGATGTCGATGTGGTTCACAGGTTTTTTATTACTGCGCTGGTGTGGATGCTGTGGTGCTTGAAGAAGATGAAGATAAGGAAACAAAGCACCATTCAAACACTGATCATCGTGTGTTAATGTCAACCAATCCCCTGGAAAAGTAACTAACAAGCACGGAGCCAGCACTCCACTCACTGACGAGAGCCACTCGGATCATTCCCATCTGTGCAGTACACAGTGAAGCAGCCCACGATCAGGAGAAAATCGGGTTGAGAAACAAATCAATCCACAGTATCTGGCCCCGGGAGTGTGGGATGGGACGGTGTGGAGGGAGATTCACTCTGTGTCTGACCCCGGGAGTGTGGGATGGGACAGTGTAGAGGGAGATTCACTCTGTGTCAGACCCCGGGAGTCTGGGATGTGACAGTGTGGAAGGAGATTCACTCTGTGTCAGACCCCGGGAGTGTGGGATGGGACAGTGTAGAGGGAGATTCACTCTGTGCCAGACCTCGGGAGTGTGGGATGGGACAGTGTAGAGGGAGATTCACTCTGTGCCAGACCCCGGGAGTGTGGGATGGGACGGTGTAGAGGGAGATTCATGATTCATTCTGTGCCAGACCCCGGGAGTGTGGGATGGGACAGTGTGGAGGGAGATTCACTCTGTGTCAGACCCTGGGAGTGTGGGATGAGACGGTGTAGAGGGAGATTCACTCTGTGTCTGACCCCGGGAGTGTGGGATGTGACAGTGTGGAGGGAGATTCACTCTGTGTCAGACCCCGGGAGTGTGGGATGGGACAGTGTGGAGGGAGATTCACTCTGTGTCAGACACCGGGAGTGTGGGATGGGACGGTGTAGAGGGAGATTCACTCTGTGTCAGACCCTGGGAGTGTGGGATGGGACGGTGTAGAGGGAGATTCACTCTGTGCCAGACCCCGGGAGTCTGGGATGGGACGGTGTAGAGGGAGATTCACTCTGTGTCAGACCCTGGGAGTGTGGGATGGGACGGTGTGGAGGGAGATTCACTCTGTGTCAGACCCCGGGAGTGTGGGATGTGACAGTGTGGAGGGAGATTCACTCTGTGTCAGACCCCGGGAGTGTGGGATGGGACGGTGTTGAGGGAGATTCACTCTGTGTCAGACCCTGGGAGTGTGGGATGGGACGGTGTAGAGGGAGATTCACTCTGTGCCAGACCCCGGGAGTGTGGGATGGGACGGTGTAGAGGGAGATTCACTCTGTGTCAGACCCTGGGAGTGTGGGATGGGACGGTGTAGAGGGAGATTCACTCTGTGCCAGACCCCGGGAGTCTGGGATGGGACGGTGTAGAGGGAGATTCACTCTGTGTCAGACCCTGGGAGTGTGGGATGGGACGGTGTGGAGGGAGATTCACTCTGTGTCAGACCCCAGGAGTGTGGGATGGGACAGTGAAGAGGGAGATTCACTCTGTGTCAGACCCCGGTAGTGTGGGATGGGACAGCGTAGAGGGAGATTCACTCTGTGTCAGACCCCGGGAGTGTGGGATGGGATTTTTCCTGATCTGGAAAGTCCTGGCGGGGGAATGTTGGAGGTATATTCAATAATAACCCTCTAAAGGGAGCTGGGTAAGGATTTGAAAGGAATGCACTTGCAGGACTAAGGGAGTGTAGCCGGATTGTTCTCGTACGTTGATGGTGGTAAGAGGCAAATACATGAGAGGCTTTTAAGAGATGTGATGCACCATCAATAACTCATGCTGAGACGTAGGAAGCGAGGTATCGGCTTTTATTGACTGGAAGAATGAACAACACTACATCCTGGAGAATGAGGCCGGGCAACAGGTCACAGTCGCCTTTATACAGGGGTCTGTGGGAGGAGCCACAGGAGCAGTCAGCAGGGGGTCTGTGGGAGGAGTCAGCAGGGTCTGTGGGAGGAGCCACAGGAGGAGTCAGCAGGGGTCTGTGGGAGGAGCCACAGGAGCAGTCAGCAGGGGTCTGTGGGAGGAGCCACAGGAGCAGCCCAGACAGGTATATCTAGTTCACCACAAGATGTGAGGAAGATGGACGGGTATGAACATGGAGTAGGTTGGAGGGATTAGGTTTTGGGGGTTTTTGAGTCATTTTAAAGCTGATTCGATGCAACAATGTCGGCCAACGGGCCTCTTCCTGTGCTGTACTGTTCTAATGACCTCCTGAGGGGTATAAAATCATGAGGGGCACTGGTAGATTGAATGCGCATAGTCTTTTATCCCCAGTGATAGAGAACCAAAAAAATAGAGGGCATAGTTTTAAGGTAAGTGGGGAAAGGTTTAAAAAGGACCCAAATGGCAACCGTCATTCAGAGTGTGGTGTGTATAT
The DNA here is from genome assembly GCF_048418815.1 of Hemitrygon akajei. Classification (NCBI taxonomy): domain Eukaryota; kingdom Metazoa; phylum Chordata; class Chondrichthyes; order Myliobatiformes; family Dasyatidae; genus Hemitrygon; species Hemitrygon akajei. The sequence continues at coordinate 103,169,309 of NC_133135.1, read as the reverse complement.
GGAAAGAGCTGCTGGGGAAATGGTTGAGGCAGCTACAAATAAGACATTTAAAGAATTAAAGGTTAAAGATTAGATTAACTTTATTTTTCACGCATACATCGAATCATCAAAATATCCAGTGAAATGTGTCGTTTGCGTCAACAACCAGCACAGTTAGAGGATATGCTGGTGGCAGCCCGCAAGTGTCGTCCACGCTTCCTGTGCCAACATAACATGCCCACAGCTCACTGACCCTGACCCATGAGCCTTTGGACTGTGGGAGGTAACCGGGGTACCCAGAGGAAATCCGTACGGTCAGGTGCAGGAATTGAACACGGTTCACTGGCTCTGTATTAGTGTTGGGCTAACTACTATACATCGTGCTGCAAATTTTAAAAGATTGTTTAAAAAGCATTAAAATGAATTGAAAAGATTGTTGAATAAGTACAACATGCTGGAGAGACTCAGCAGGTCAGGCAGCATCTGTGGAGAGAAATACACCATCCCTTCACTGGGGCTGGTGAGGGAGGAAGAAGGTACCAGAATAAAAAGGTAGGGAGAGGAGAAGGAGTACAAGCTGGAAAGTGCTAGGTGAAGCCTGGTGGGGAGGGGAGATGAAGTGAGATGGTGGTAGGTGGAAAAGGCTCCATTTCCTCCTATCACCTCCCTGGAGGGGAAGGAAGCTGATAGGAGAGGAGATTGGGGCATACGAGAAAGGGAAGGAGGAGGGGACCTGGGGGAAGCTGTAGCCAGGTGAGGAAATCAATGTCCATATTATCAGGTTGGAGGCTACATGACCGTGAGAGTGGCCTCCTCGGGGGGGGGGGGGGGGGGGGGGAGCACACGACGGACTGACCGTCAGAATAGAACTTCATTTGCCTTGCTGAAGACGAGACTGTGGTGTTACTTTGTGGGAATGGGAATGGGGAGAAGATATTTTGGATAAGCACGCGGATAGAAAATGTTTATCGTGATACACGTCAAGCTCAGGCAAATGGGACAAGCTTAGATGCGTCTTGGTTAGCAGGAATGAGTTGGGCCGAAGGGCTTGCTTCTGTGCTACGTTACCCTATGTACCCTGTCTTGCTGCTGTATTTCATTCTCCATGTTTATGGGCATCTGGGGATCTCTGGCTCTGACAGCCCATCCTCCTGTCTCCCGGGACTGTCGTTCGATAGAAGCTGAAGCAGCTGCCCTGTGCGGGCTGCCCATTGTCCAACAGCAGCACAGCCCGTCAAGTGCTGCTTCCAGTTTACCCAAGATAGATTCACGCTCATCCCACTGAACCTGGCCTCGCTCCAGCTGGCTATTTTTAACACGCAGTGCTCCATATCGCTTTCTGTGGCTTTTGGAAAAAACTTTGATGTCATGATCTCTCTTTCCTCATTGATACTTCCTGCATTTGCTCCAGTTCAGGACCCAGCTTCTGCAAAAGCCTCCCTCCTCACTCGGTCAGAAGCGTCCTGATCAAGGGCGAGGCCCTGGACACACTTAGTAACGTTGCCTCTTAATTTTCTAAGGGCGTTGCGAGCCCCCTCGGTCTTCCTACCATCAGGGAGGAGGTACAGGAGCCTGAGTCAGAATCCGAGTCAGGCTGAGGATCGCTGGCGTATGTTGTGAAATTTGTTGCTTTGTGGCAGCAGTACATGATAATAAAAAATTGTAGATTACAATAAGTCATTCTCGCGAGCAAGCTCGGGACCTCTTCAATGCCGGCATATCTCATCTTAGATAAGGGGCTCCAACCTGCTCCAGGTGCAGTCTGACCAATGCTTTATAAAGCCTCAGAGTAACATCTTTGCTTTTATATTCTAGATCTCTCAAAGTCAGCATCAGGTTTAATGTTACCGGCGTACATTGTGAAACTTGCTATGCAGCAGCAGCTGAATGCAATACACAATAAATAATGATAGAAACTGTAAATTACAGTCAGTAGTTGAAGAGTTAAATCAAATAAGTAGTGCAGAAAGAGATTTTTTTAAAATAGAGGTAGCGCTCATGGGTTCAGTGTCCTTTCAGAATTGAATGGCAAAGGGGAAGAAGCTGTTCCTGAATCACTGAGTGTGTGGCTTCAGGCTCCTGTACCTCCTCCCTGATGGTAACAGTGAGAAGAGGGCATCTCCTGAGTGATGGATCCCGCCTTTGTGAGGCATCGCTCCTTGAAGACGTCCTGGATGCCGGGCAGGCTGGTGCCATGATGGAGCTGACTGAGACACATACTCAGTATGTCAGGAGCAGACCCTTGTCCTCCGCCGTCTGATTTCTGACAGTCCATGAGCACGACCTTACTTTTTGCTCTGTCTATTTATTCAATCATTGCACTGTGCTGCTGTTGCAAAGCAACAAATCTCAGGACCCATGTCAGCGACAATACGCCCGACTCTGATCTGAGCTCTGCTGAGTGTACAGGCCCCTGCAATTCCCCTCATCAGCCATGTCCTTCCCTGTAGCTGGGGGTCTTTCCACTGGCGTAACTTCTCCTCTTCTGAACAGTAAGTGGAGAATTTCTGATCCCGTCCTGGGCGGTCCAGGACGGCACGTCCACTGGAGGCTGGATGCCAAAGCCAGTTTGCACTGAGTACGTGGGTGTGTGGGTAGGAAGGAGAGTCGAGGGTTACTTTCCTGGTGTTGTGCTCTGTGTTGTTCTGCATTGTGGGCACGCTATGTTTGCACCAGAGTGAGTGGTGATCCCAGCACGTCCTTAGGTGTGTTGGCCATTGACACAAACAAGCTGTTTTCCTGTATATTTTGATGCACGTTTGATAAATAAAGTCTAAATCTGTGCCTGAATATGACCCTCTCGTCCCAGTAATATCCTCCTCAAGAAGCAGTGTTCTCCCCAACACCTCTCCCCATTCTCCTTTCTGCTCTTCCCTGCCCCTTTGTGTCAGGAATATGAAGAACCAAAAGACCATAAGACAGAGACACAGGATTAGGCCATTCATCTCATTGAGCTGACTCTGCCGTTGATTTATTATCCCTCTCAATCCTCTCTTGCCTTCCCCTGCAACCTTTGACACCCTTACTAATCAAGAACCTATCAACCTCCTCTTTAAATATATTCAATAGCCTGGCCTCCACAGGCTATTTGGCAATGTATTCTACAGATTCATCAGCCTCTGGCTAAAGAAATTCTTCCTCATCTCTGTTCTAAATGGACATCCCTCTATTCTGAGGCTGTGCCCGTCCCCACCCCGTCCAAGACTCCGTCGTTATAGGAAATATTGCCTCCATTGTCACTCTGTCTAGGCCTTTCAATATTCGATCGGTTTCAATGAGGTTCCCCCCTCATTCTTCTGAACTCTAGTGAATACAGCCCCAGAGCCATCAAACGCTCCTTACACATTAACCTTTTCATTCCTGGAATCATTCTTGTGAATCTCCTCTGGACCGTCTCCAATGCCAGCATACATTCTCTAAGATAAGAGGCCCAAAACTGCTCACAATACTCCAAGTGAGGCCTCACCAACGTATTGTAAAACTTCAGCTTTACATCCTTGCTTTTATATTCTAGTCCTCTCGAAAGGAATGCTACCATTGCATCTGCCTTCCTCACCACGGACTCAACCTGTAAGTTCACTTGGGGAATCCTACACAAGGACTCCTAAGTCCCTTTGCACCTCTGACTTCTGAATTTTCTCCCCATTTAAAAAATAATCTATGCCTTTATTCCTTCGACAATATTGCATGGCCATACATTTCCCTACACTGTATTCCATCTGCCACTTCTTTGCCCATTCTCCAAATCAGTCTATGTCCTTCCGCAGACTCCCTGCTTCTTCAACACTACCTGCCCCTCTGCCTACCTTTGTATCATCCACAAACCTGGCCACAAAGCCATCAACCCCGCCACCCAAATCATTGACATATAGTGTGGAAAAAAGTGGTCCCTCTACCGACCCCTGCAGAGCACCGTTAGTCACTGGCAGCCAACCAGAAAAGCCCCCTTTGTCCCCTGCATATCATGCCAGCCAATCTTCTATCTATGCTAGTATCTTTCCTGTTATGAGGAAGATTGTGAGACCAAGAATCGATCTTTTTCTATCAAAGGGCCGCTCAATCATCTTATAAGAACAAGGAGATGTCCTTGAGCCTGGCAGTATGTGTTTTCAGGATTTTGTATCTTCTGTGTGATGTGTGATGAGAAGAGAGAATCAGGGATGGGTGGAGTATTTGACTACGCTGGCTGTTTTACAAGGTAAAAGTGTAAACATGGTTAAGGATGCAGTGGAAGCTCTGTTCTATCTAACTGTACTGTTAATCAGAATCAGGTTTATTATCACTGTGCTTCTGCTGGTGCTAGTGTGGTGGGGAGAGGGTTAATGATTCTGTGTGGGGAGAGGGGAGCTTTGAGATTCCGATGTTTCCATCATTCATTCTTTTGGGTTTCTTGATTCAGGTATGTCTGTGAAGAGTAAAGATTTCAAGTTGTATACTGTATACATTCTCTGATATTAAATGGAACTACTTGAATCATTTGACATAGAGTACATCATGAAATTTGCTGTTTTGCAGCAGCAATACAGTATATAGTGGCCCTGTGAGAATTTAACTGGTACTAACATGGGCCAGTTGTTCTAACACTCAGCACCAACATTCTTCACCTTTAGGTTCAAGTCAGTTTAATTATCATTCAACCATACACATGAATACAGATGACTGAAACAGCATTGTTCCAGGGCCAATGTCCAAAACACACAGTACACAGAGCACATTAATTATCTTAGCAGAAAATCATACGATTACAAATTAAACAAACAAACAAATAAATAAATATGAGAGAGAGAGAGGGGGGGTAGAGAGAGAGAAAGAGAGAGAGAGAGAGAGAGAGAGAGAGAGAGAGAGAGAGAGAGATAGAGCCCAAGACCCTGAGTGTTGTTGCTTGTAGATTGAATCTGAATCAGAATCAGGTTTAATATCATCATCATATCTTGTGAGGTTCATTGTTTTTGTGGCCAAAGTACAAAGCAATACATAACAAGAGGTAACAAAACTGTGACCTCCAGTAGGTATATATATTAAATAGTAAAATTAAATAAATGGTGCAAAAATAGAAATATAAGGTATTGAGGAAGTGTTTGTGGGTTCAATATCCATTCTGAAACTGGATGGCAGAGGAGTAAAAATTGTTCTTGAATCTTTCAGTCTGCACCTTTAGGCTTCTGTACCTTCTTCCTGATGGTAGTGTAACCCCAGGTTCGGCTAAGGGAAGACACTTTCTGGCCCACCAAACTTGTGAAATCTCATTTGTGTGGATGCTGCGTGATGCTTTCCCCGTTACAAATCAGTACCATGAAATGACAAGCAGTACACCATATGCAATTAAATGATTTAGCGTTATAATTTTAATTAGACTAGAGGGTTAGTAAAGGAAACAAAAAGAGTCCATTTTAATGAACCAGTCTAATGCGCACGTTGGAGCTCACGGTTTCCTCTCCCTTAGTCTTCCTTTGATTTCTCCTGGGCGTCGTCGACTCCCGACCCCATTCCATGTCCACTCAGCCCTGCAGTCTACAAGCTCTCCATTCTGACATCTTCTCTCTCCATCTTCCGCTGAACAAAAGTCCGTGAGTACCTCGCTCTCGGACACACAAGAAAGAAGAATCTTCCCTCGTTGGACGCTGCCCATTCCAAAGCCCCGTTATCTCCAGTCATAACCCAAACACCCTGCTGCTACAGAGAACCCATTACATCAGCAGTGAAGTCTTTCCCAGGGCGTTACAGTAGCAATGAAAAGAGGGCATAACCTGGGTGATGGGGGGGTCCTTAATAACGGATGCTGCCTTTTTGAGGCATTGCTCTTTGAGGATGCCCTGGATACTACAGAAGCTAGTGGCCATAATGGAGCTGAATAAATTACAACTCTCTGCAGCTAACTTTGATCCCGTGCCGTAGTGCCCCCCCCCACCCCACCACCCCGCCATACCAGAGGGAGATGCAGTCAGTTAGAATGCTCTCCACGGTACATTTGCAGAAACTTGCCAGACTGTTTGGTGACATACCAAGTCTCCTCAAAACCCTACTGAAATATAAATACTGTCATGCCTCCTGCATCAATATGCTTGCTCCAAGATAGACCCTCTGAGATGGTGACCCCCCCAAGAACATGAGGGTGCTCACTCTTCCCACTTCCGATTCCTCCACGAGGGCAGCCCACTATTGATGGGGCATGGATGTTGTTCTGGAAACACCTTTCTGCAAAAACAAGCCACAGCAACTCCTCATCTCGTGCAGATGGATGCAATCCAGCTTGTCTGCCATCGAGCGAACACTGGAGACCAGCACCCAACTCAGCATGGAATCCAGTGGCACACAGTCATCTCCAGCAGCTTCTTCCCCGGCGGCAGCCACAAGGCAGAGGCAGTTTCACCAATGAAGCCGTGAATCAGACTCATTGTAAATTAACACAGTCAATTCCCCAGGGTTGGGATCAGAAGCAGATTGGTAAATCAGAAACATGAGAAAATCTGCAGGTTGACCAGTCTCACTCAACGTTTATTGTACCAAATATCCCCCTTTCTGTTAGTCTCTGTGGGACTGGGTTGGTTTACAACACGACAGCCTCTGGAGGGTTGCAAACTGCAGTTGTACAAGAGGAAGATAAAGCGCACTTTGACTCCCGTTTCTTGCTGGAGGCAAAATGGAAGCCTCAGAGTCCTGCAACACATTAATAATAATGAAATCACATCATACCATCATTGCCCTGGTACACTCTGCTGGTACCACTGGAGAGCAATTTTTTTCAGAAGTTTTGCTTCTTTAGAAATGTTTTGATGTTATGATGCAAAATGTTTGTTGTTACTTGAATTTGAATATAAACATTAATTTCAATCTAATTTTATCACGCAGGAATTTGGAGAAACAAGAAATTAACTTTTATTGAATATAATGCATTTAATTGCATAATGGCACTGACGCTTTGAAATAGTTCAACTAGGCTAGAAATGTTTTGTTGATGATTTTCATTGGTACTCAGTGTCTGAGGCTTCTTGCTTAAATGTCCAACAATAATCAGCCAGTATTGATGGATTCCAGTTGGCCTGATACCGTTTCTCCATGACCACAATGTCCTGGTGAAACCTTTCACCGTGCTCGTCACTGACAGCACCAAGATTGACAGGGAAGAAGTCTAAATGGGAATGCAGAAAATGAATCTTCAGTGTCATGTTGCACTTCATGGTTTTGTGTGCATGAAGCAAGTTGTAAAGTAGCAGGATGTAATTTGGTGCCCTGTATTTGCTAAGAAAAGCTTCAACAATATTCTTGAATGTCTTCCATGTGATTTTCTCCAGTCCCACTAGAAGCTCTTTGAATTGCCCGTCATGCACCATCCCCCTCACCTGGTCTCACCTATTACCTTCCAGATTGTATTCCTTTCCCTCCGCCACCTTCTTTTTCTTGCTTCTCCCCCTTCCTGTCCAGTCCTGATGAAGGAGCTTGGCGCAAAATGCTGACTGTTTTACCCCCTCCATGGTTGCTGCCTGACTCGCTGAGTTCCTCCAGTATTTTGTGTGTGTTACTTGAGACCAAAGGTCAGGAGGGTGTTGGTGGGGTGATCGAGGGCTGTGGGGACAGGGAGTACAGGCTAACAGTGGAAGTACTTGAAAAGGGAAGTTTATATTCTCTGGGTTCAACTTCCATCTCGCGGCTTAAAGGCAAACCCAGACTAAAATTCTAAAGACTAGGAATTCTGCAAATGTTGGATCTCCAGAGTAATGCACACAAAATACTGGAGGAACTGGGCAGGTCAGGCAGGTCCTGATGAAGGGCCTCAGCCTAAAATGTTGAGTCTTTATTCCTCTCCATAGATACTGCCTGGCCTGCTGAGCTCCTCCAGCATTGTGTGTGCTGTTCTAAACTTCTAAATGGTAGTTTTCACAGTGAAGATTTACTGGCCAACTCATGTGGACCCCACACTCTGAAATGTTATTTAAAGTAGACTGAAAAGGTCTCACAGAACCAATTGCACAAGAAAAATCTTGATTGGCTATTGATTTTGTATTGACAGACTGGCATGGAAACACCAATGCCTTTGAATGGAAAATCTTACAAACGGTAGTGGATTCAGCCCAGTACATCACAGGTAAAGCTCGCCCAACCATCGAGCACATCTACATGAAACACTGTTGTAGGAAAGCAGCATCAAAGATCCTCAGCACCCAGGCCATGCTGCCATTGGATGGAAGGTACACGAGCCTCAGGACTCGCACCACCAGGTCCAAGAACAGTTACTACCCCTGAACCATCAGGCTTTTGAACAAAAAGGGATAACTACACTCAGTGTTGGCGCATGGCCTAACGGGCAAGGCATCAGACTAGTAACCTGAAGGTCACTGGTTCGAGCCTCAGCTGAGGCAGCGTGTTTGTGTCCTTGAGCAAGGCACTTAACAACACATTGCTCTGCGACGTCACCGGTGCCAAGCTGCATGGGTCCTAGTGCCCTTCCCTTGGACAACATCGGTGGCGTGGAGAGGGGAAGGCCTGCAGCTTGGGCAACTGCCAGTCTCCCATACAGCCCTGCCCAGGCCTGCGCCCTGGAAACTCCAGGCACAGATCCATGGTCTCTCGAGACCGACGGATGCCACCACCACCACACTCATCTATCCATCCATTGAGATGTTCCCACAACCAATGATCTCACTTTAAGGACTCTTTATCTTGTTATTTCATGTTCTCATTCTTAATTGCTATTTATTTATATTTGCATTTGCACAGTTTGTTGCCTTCTGTACTCTGGTTGATCTTTCATTGATCCTGTTACAGTTACTGTTCTATAGATTTACTGAGTATGCCCGCAGGAAAATGAATCTCAGGGTTGTAAGTAGTGACAAATATGTATGCTGATAAGAAAATTTACTTTGAACTTTGAACTTCATACCAGATCCTGATATGCTAAGAAGTGGTTAAATTTACATAAAATCAATACTTTTCCTCAAACTTAGCAATTTATAATGTCCTTCAGTAAAAAAAAAACTATGAATATTTTAGATAAACATGGGTCCAAGGCAAGTGCAAGGCCCAGTGTTGAGAGTTTGCTCCTCCAACCTGAATGTGGCCACAGGAGCTTCCCCACACTGGACCTCAGGATACCACCAAGCAAGGCTAGGCCTCATACCTTTCATGACTTGGTAATCAGGTTCAGCAGTCAGAGCGACCCCTGACGAGAAGTGTTTCTATTGGAACAAGAAGGCGGCATTCGTAGACATTGGGGGCCATTGTAGTGTGGTGGTTAATGTGTCACCATTACAACTTGGGGCGTTTGAATTGGAGTTCAGTCCCAGCATCCTCCATAAGGAGTTTGTATGTCTTCCTAATCAAGTCAAGTCAAGTTTATTGGCATTCAACTCTATACATGTATACCTCCAATGTTTCTTTGGACCAGGATGTAAAGCACAGTAGTACACACAATACACATATGACACACAATACTGTAGGAAAGTAAGAATTAAATCTACAAATTAACTACACAAGGTAAAGTGGATAAATTAAATATTGCAGGATACAGAACAAATTATACTGTGACACTTCGAATGCGATGTGGCAGGGAGTTCGTCGTGGCTATCCCTCGAGCTCGAGAATGATGGTCTTTGTTCCATTTCCACAGAGCGAAGATGCCTGTGCGTGTATTTGTTTAACGTGTACTTGATGTTGCACTCCAAGAAACACACGATACTTCACAAATCAGCCAACCGATTCCAATGGCATGGAAACCACGATGATTGGAGCTGATGGATTTGTCGCAGCCTTCATCCGCCGTCACAGCCGTTGAGTTCGAAGTAACTTCGTCCGCCTCTTCCACCGTTGAGGTCTTGGTTGGATTGTTCTTTGTCAGGGACCTCACCCTCGACCTTACCACCATGGGTGACCCTACCAGGAGCATAGCTTCAGAGGGCGTTGCTCTCAGGATTTTAGGACCAAACAAGCTTCTCCACCATGACAAGGTGACAATTCACAGAGAAGCCAGGGAGTTCAGAAGTCTAATGACCTGAGGGAAGAAGCTGTTTCCCGTCCTGACTGCGTGAGTTCCCTCCAGTCCCACAGTCCAAAGATACATCGGGTGGTAGGTTAATTGGTCATTGTAAATTGACCCGTGATCATGTTTGGGTTAAATCGGGGATTACTGGCTGGCGAGGCTTGAAGAGCCAGGAGGTTCTGCTCCACACTGTATCTCAATAAATACATAAATAAATAAGCATAGATACTGCACACAGCTTGTCAGGAGACGTGGGCAGAGATAAAGAGGACTGACATTTCGAGTTGAAGATCTTTCCTCAGAACCTTTCAGTGACCTGAAACCCAGCTCTGTTCCTCTTTCCGCAGACATTGCCTAACATGCCGAAAATCTCTTGTATTTAATGTTTTCTTTCAGATTTCCATGATCAGTGGAATTTTTGTTTTTTGATTTGGGATAGATTAGAAAATGCACCCAAAAGAGGCGATAGTTTGCTGCTGTGACTGGGCAGTGCATGGAGTCAAAGGGCACTGCATCATGGAAGCAGGCCCTTTGGCCCATTTAGTCCATGCTGAACTGTTATTCTACCTATCCCACTGACTGCCCTGGATCATAGCCCTCCATGCTTCTTTTGTGCACCTATCAAAACTTTCCTTAAGTGTTTCAATCAAAACCACACCCAACGTTTCCACTGGCAGCTTGTTTCACACTCTGACTGAAGAAGTTTCCCCTTATGTTTCCCTTAAATCTTTCACCCTTCTCCCGAGCATGGCACGGTAGTGTAGTGGTGAGCACAACGCTTTACGGTACTGGAGAACTGGGTTCAATTCCCGCCGCTGCCTGTAAGGAGTTAACACCCTGTATTATTAGGCTGGCAATTAAATTGGGGGTTGTGGGTGGGATGCTTTGAAGGGCCGAAAAGGCTGTTTCTCAATAAACAAACCCCTGAGCTCTAGTTCTAGACTCACCAAACCTGGAGAAAGTCTGCTTGCATTTACCCTATTTATATCCCTGTTAATTTTGTATGAGTGAGGACTCTGTCGGTCAGGGTCAACCATGGATATTACGTCCTAGCTGTCCAGGTACACAAGCCTGGGCAGGACAATGTACAGAGCGAGCTGTTGCCCATGTAGCAAGCTCCCTCTCTCCATGCCTGTGATGAACCTAAAGGAATGGCAGAGACCGATTCAGTTTGGCACCAGCGGTGTCGCAGGAGTTGCCAGTCAGTGTTACACTCAACGTAAGTGGCTTAGGGACTCCAGCTCTGAGTCTTTCCCTCAGGGTTTGCTCCCAAAGTCTTCCCCTTGAGTGGGTATAGCCACAGGGCAGCAGCGGTCTGAGATCAGAGTTTTCCTTCTCCCAGATGAGCTGCCAACCACGGCTGATGAGTCCCAGCTGCCCGATGCGACCGGCTTTAAGGTGCCAGGAACCCACCTTTGCCCCTTCTCTGTAGAAATGGCTCCACTAGGCATAGTGACTAGTCACACCTGAAGGCCAGGAGCTGGTTGTCAGAGGCTATTTGAGACGCACAGCCCCCCACTGGGAGCATTTAATCGGTAGTGGGAGCTTATCCCTACTACCAGCCCCAGCTATAACAACCTCATACCTCTAACAAAACTCCTCTCATTCTCCTGTGCCTCAGGGATTAAAGTGCTAACCTATTCAACTTTCTCTATCAGTCAGATTTTCAAGTGCTGAGATGACGTCCACAGTACCGAGTTACTCCTCGATCATTTTCTGGGACGGGTGTACCGTCAGTGGGAGCGTCGCAGAGGCAGTTCTCACAGGGATGTTAAATATAGAGATTCTGCTCTCTAGGAAAGGGACGGGGGCTCCAGGAGTGAGTCTTCTAGATCGGGGGGGGGGGGTGCGCAGAGCTATACAGTGCAAGGACAGGCCAGTAGACCCATTGTGTCTGTGTCATCTGTGATACCAGTCTAAGTAATGGCATCTGCCTGTACACAGACCATGTCCTCTATCCACCCTCTGTCCATCTGTCACACCACTGGGTTCTGGTAAAGGGTTGCATGCCCTTATGGAGGTGTGAACTTGAAAAGCAGATGGCAGGTTGCAATAGCACGATCAGTGCAAAGGTGTTTGTGGTGTGCCACAGGTGAGAAATTTTTTAGAAAAAGTGCAAAAATATGAACAGTGCAAAAACTAACAGAACTGACAAAAAGGGAAAATACAGATTATATACCATCTGACCTTTAGGACAACAGCTCAAAAAACATCAGTCTCATCTCCTCTCGTCTCACCTTACCACACCGCCCCCTCCCTTTTCCACTTACACCAAAATGAATCTTTAAGCAAGCTTCTCCTTACTCTAGAAGAAAAGGGATGGTCCATTCAGTGGGAGTTGCTACCAGGAGCCTAAACAATTACACAAAAACCAAAACACAGGATTTCACAATCACAAATGTCCGCAAGTACATTCATCGCATTAAGATCAGCATGACAAAACCAATCAACCACTAACCGTTTTCCAGGAGACAGCACTCTTCCCTCTCACCCAAAGTTAACTCTTCCACTGAGCACGTGCCTTTTTTTTAAGGCACCCCATCCGTCAATCCTTCCCAAAACTTCCAAAACTGGAACAATGCCACTAGCCCTGGAGTGTGCAAATACAAACAGAAGTGTCCATGCTGCACAATAACCTAGCGTGTGTACCCAATAAGCATAATGTCAGACAGGAATAATAAGAATTACAGGGCTACAGGGGTGGGAGGGGGGGGGGTTGTTGGAGAGGGGAAAGAACTTGCTTGTGGCAGACATACTCTGTCACATTACGTACTTCAATGCTTCTTATACACTGTTATTCCATCTGCCCCTGTCACCACCAGCCTGAGGTCCAGAGCTTCATTTATTATCAAAGCATACAACTCTGAAACTCTTCTTCTCCAGATAGCCACGAAACCGAGCAAGAAAAGAATGGCAGCACGATCATCGACCCCCAAATCCCACCTCCCTGTTCAAAAAAAAAACCGAGCAGGCACATTGACCCCCCCACACAAATCCCCCTCCCCTTCACACAAAACAAAATGATAAAGATCTGGCAAAAAAAATACTGAATAGAAAAACTTAAAGACTGAGAAAGAAAGTCCATATCTATAACCATATCCAGAACGCAGAAAGCTGGGCTAACATTCACCAGGCACAGTGGCAGGCTCCCCCCTCTCTGGCAGCAGAGCGATCCCGTCAATGCTTGGACTGTGGGAGGAAACCAGAGCACCCAGAGGAAACCCACGCGGTCGCAAGGAGAATGTACAAACTCCTTACAGGCAGCGGTGGGAATTGAACCTGCATCGCTGGTACTGCAAAGCGTTGTGCGAGCAGCCACGTTACCATGACGCCAGAATGTCCACTAGTATTGTAGCATTTCCACCCCGACAAAAGAAGTCCGATGATTTAACTGATTTATGCCTATGACAAACACAAGAGATTCTGCAGATGCTGGAAATCCGGAGCAACACATACACAATGCTGGAGGAACTCAGCAGGCCAGGCAGCATCTATGGAGAGGAATAAGCAGCTGACGTTTTGGACCGAGACCCTTTTTCAGGACTGAGAAGGAAGGGGAAGATACCAGAATAAAAAGGTGAGGGGAGGGCATACAGGAGTGAGGTATACCAACTAGTGGAGTGGTGTCGCAGCAACAACCTGGCACTCAACGTCAGTAGGACAAAAGAGTTGATTGTGGACCTCGGGAAGGGTAAGATGAAGAAACGCATACCAATCCTCATAGAGGGATCAGAAGTGGAGAGATCTCTGTGTGTCAAGATCTCTGAGGACCTAACCTGGTTCCAAAATATCAATGCAGTTATAAAGAAGGCAAGACAGCGACTATATTTCATTAGGAGTTTGATGAAATTTGGTATGTCAACAAAAACACTCAAAAACTTCTATAGATGTACTGTGAAGAGCATTCTGATAGGCTGCATCACTGTCTGGTATGGGTGGGGGGGGCTACTGCAAAGGACTGAAAGAAGCTGCAGAGGATTGTAAATCTAGTCAGCTCCATCTTTGGCACTAGCCTACAAAGTACCTAGGACATCTTCAAGGAGCGGTGTCTCAGAAAGGCAGTGTCCATTATTAAGGACCTCCAGCACCCAGGGCATGTCCTTTTCTCACTGATACCATCAGGGAGGAGGTACAGAAGCCTGAAGGCACACACTCAGCTATTCAGGAACAGCTTCTTCCCCTTTGCCATCTGATTCCTAAATGGACATTGAACCCATGAATGCTACCTCACTTTTTAAAAGTATATTATTTTTGTTTTTGCATGATCTATTCAATATACATATACTGTAACTTATTTATTCTTCTGCTATATTATGTATTGCATTGAATTGCTGCTGCTAAGCTAACAAATTTCTTGAGACCTGCTGGTGATAATAAACTTGTTTCTGATTCTGAAACAGAAGGAGGAGGGGACTTGGGGAAGGAATAGGCAGGTAGGAAGAAGTAAAAAGTCAGAATGGGGAATAGAGGAGGGGGGGGGAGTGGAATCTGTTTACCGGAAGGAAAAATCGATGTTCATGCCATCAGGTTGGAGGCTACCTAGACGGAATACAAGGTGTAGCTCCTCCAACCTGAGGGTGACTTCATTGTGGCACAAGGACTGTATGTCGGAACAGGAATGGGAGTCAGAATTAAAATGTTTGGCTACTGGGAAGTTCTGCTAGCCTTGGGCAAGGTGTAGTCCCTGCTTATCACCCCCCCCCCCGCCCCACTCACCCACGTCATAATGCACATTATGATCAAATGAACGATACTCCTTGTAAAGGATGCAGGTTTTTGTCATGATGGAAATTTTTGTATCTTGGGACCTGTAATTCCAACACTGAAGTGTCACAGATCCCACACGAACAGCTCTTGTGGAACGACAATTCAATTTTCTTTCCACAGTAGAGCTTTTGATTTGCTGTGCGTTACAAAAACACTTTACAATGCACTTTACATGCAAATATGCTCTCTATCTCATTGTCAGTTTTTTTTAAAATAATGATATCAGCTGCCTAGTCAGCTTGTAAAGCTCCAAGGCTTTCGGTGAAGGTCTTGGGTCACAAACCCCTCCTTCCCTGTGGTACTTGTTGTACTGTCTGATCATCTCATCCATAGCAGAGAGAAAAAAAATGGGCCCAAAACTCTCTCTCTGCCTTGTTGCTATGGCAACAGGAAAAGCAGGCCCAGGAATTTGCAAAATCTGAAATGTCAATTATAAATAACACTTCGCTCTTCACACAGAAATCAAAGCAAAGATTCACCTGTTCAGTGGGAATAAACTGGCACAGCAAGTGCAGGGGGTAGTGTGGCTGCCTCAGTTCCAGAGGACCCAGTTCGATTCCCACCTCCGGCTCTGCTCAGGTAGAGTTTGCACATCCTCCCTCTAATGGGGTGGCCTCCTCAAGGTGCTCCAGTTTCCACTTCGCAGCCCTAAGACGTTATAATGGTCACTGGAATTACCCCAACTGCCGCCAGGGAGCAAGATTAACGTAGGGTGAGTTGGTATTCGGAAGGAGAACGAGCTGTTGGAGAGGAAGTTAGTTTCAGAAAAAAAATCATATGGTAACTACAGTAAACTGTCCAACTAGCAGGAAAGGTCATTGGCTGCAGCAGGGAATCTGAGTGTGTCCAAAATCATGGAGGCATCAGGTTGGAGACAGCAGAGATTTGGCACAGTGGCTTTCATAAATCAAAGTATTTAGAGGTGATGGGATGTTTGGTTGAAGTTGTATAAGACTTTTGCAAGGGGTAGGGAGGGCTATGGTCCCAGTGCAGGTCGATGGGAGTAGGCATTTTAAATGGTTTGGCACAGACTAGATGGACTAGAAGTGCTGGACTTTTCTATGACTCTAAGACTCGAAATGGTCATTGGCTCCAGTCTACCATCGCTGCAGGACTTCTCCGTATCCAGCACAAGGAAGCAGCAGGAAAAAGATCATTGCAGACGTTACCCAACCCCTGCAAACTGCTTTTGCCAAAAGCTCCCTATTAAAACAAACATTTGGACCATAAGACCATAAGATATAGGAGCAGAATTAGGCCATTCGGGCCATCAAGTCTGTTCCGTCATTTCATCATGCCATATCCATTTTCCCTCTCAGCCCAATATCCCCCAATCTCCTGCTTTCTCCCCATAATCCCTTCATGCCCTGACTAATCAAGAATCTATCAACCTCTGATTAAATATTCCCAATGATTTGGTCTCCGCAGCTGCCTGCGGCAACAAATTCCACAGATTCACCACTCCCTGGCTAAAAAAATTCCTCCTCATCTCCATTCTAAAAGGACGCCCCTCTGTTCTGAGACTGTGTCCTCTGGTCTTAGACTTCCCCACCATAAGTGACATCCGCTCTATTCTGGCCTTTCAACATTCAATAAGCTTCAGTGAGATCCCCCCATCATTCTTCTAAATTCTGGTGAGTACAGGCCCAGAACCATCAATTGCTCCTCATTTGACAAGCTTTTCAATCCCAGAATCTTTAACCTCCTTTGAACCCTGTCCAATGTCAGCAGGTCATTTCCAAGACAAGGGCCCAAACTTGCTCACCATACTCCATGTGAGATCCCCCCTCATTCTTCTAAATTCTGGTGAGTACAGGCCCAGAACCATCAATTGCTCCTCATTTGACAAGCTTTTCAATCCCAGAATCTTTAACCTCCTTTGAACCCTGTCCAATGTCAGCAGGTCATTTCCAAGACAAGGGCCCAAACTTGCTCACCATACTCCATGTGAGGCCTCACCAGTGTTTTATAAGGCCTCAACATTGCATCCTTGCTCTCATGCCATTTTAAAAGTTTTTTCCCCACAGGCAGTTAATCTGATCAACCATTCAAGTTAGCCCGTCCCTACCCCCTCAATCTATTACCCCCATCACTGCCCTGCCAACACTTTACCTACTATGATGCTGCTTTCAATATAAATGCATGCTTGTGTTAGTATAATAATGCACATTTTATTCCATTACTGTGCTTTAACCTCTTAATTTTAGTTTAAATCTAATTGTTTATGGTTGGGTTGAGTTGTTCTCTGATCTTATAACCACATAACAATAACAGCACGGAAACAGGCCATCTCGGCCCTTCTAGTCCGTGCCGAACGCTTACTCTCACCTAATCCCACTGACCTGCACTCAGCCCATAACCCTCCATTCCTTTCCTGCCTCTACCACTTCTACTGGTAGCTCTTTCCACATAGCTACCACTCTCTGAGTAAAGAAGTTCCCCCTTGTGTTACCCCTAAACTTTTGCCCCTTAACTCTCAAATCATGTCCTCTTGTTTGAATCTCCCCTACTCTCAATGGAAAATGCCTATCCACGTCAACTCTATCTATTCCCCTCATAATTTTAAAAACCTCTATCAAGTCCCCCCTCAAACTTCTATGCTTCAAAGAATAAAGACCTAACTTGTTCAACCTTTCTCTGTAACTTAGGTGCTGAAACCCAGGTAACATTTTAGTAAATCTCCTCTGCCCTCTTGCTATTTTGTTGACATCTTTCCTATAATTCGGTGACCAGAACTGTACACAGTACTCCAAATTTGGCCTCACCAATGCCTTGTACAATTTTAACATTACATCCCAACTCCTGTACTCAACGCTCTGATTTATAAAGGCCAGCATACCAAAAGGTTTCTTCACCACCCTATCCACATGAGATTCCACCTTCAGGGAACTATGCACCATTATTTCTAGATCACTCTGTTCTACTCCATTCTTCAATGCCCTACAATTTACCATGTATGTCCTATTTGGATTATTCCTACCAAAATGTAGCACCTCACACTTATCAGCATTAAACTCCATCTGCCATCCTTCAGCCCATTCTTCTAACTGGCCTAAATGGTAACTTACTTGCAAACGTTTTGTCACCATGCGAGGAGACAGTCATGCACTATTAATTGTGATACATCCTCCGATTGCTTGGCCTTTATATACTTATCAATCAGCTGATTGGAGGGTACTTTGGAAACTCAATTGTGACGTGGGATGGTAATCTCGTTGATGATTGGCTGTGCAGCATACTTCATGTGTTGTGCTCTGGAATTTTGCCCACTTCAACTCATAAATGGGATTGAGATCTCCATGCTTGTTTTCAGAATTGTTTGAGGAAAACCCATGCTCCTAGGAGCTCTCTTGTATGCCACGTGTTTGCTTGCACCACGACTCTCACTGATGCCCAGTCGAAACTGTGCCACTCCCGATCTTTGAGGGAGAGTCGGTCACTCCACTTCACAGCCAGTTGACGTTCATGGATCCTGTGGGTAGTTTTCTCCCAGTCTGGCCGATGTAATATTTGCTGCAGTCGCTGCATTGGATTTTGTAGACCACATCAGTCTTGTCTAACAGCTTGGTTTCTCCTTTTGGTCTGCAGAGTATTCTCCTCAACATTGCTGATGGCTTATTCATGACTGAAATTCTAATAACTGGTGAATGTTGTTTATTGATTGCATGTTGCGCCCTGACCAACACACCACAGCTAATTTGTAATAACTGTAAATAAATATGGTGAATGAAGTTGAGCTTTCAGAGTCGTGGAATCGAACACATGGGGACAGACGCTTCAGTTCATTATGACTATGCGCCCTGTTGTGTCTCTCTGGACTTACCTGCATGAGGACTGTGGCCTTCTCCGCTTTACTGATTCACTTACCTGTTTAGCGTGCTGCAGCGGCGTAGCATTTAGCGCCAGTGACCAGCAATCAGGGTTCAATTCCCGTCGCTGTCTGTAAGGAGTTTGTACCTTCTCCCCGTGACCGCGTGGGTTTCCTCCGGGTGCTCTGGTTTCCTCCCACAGTCCAAAGACGTACCGGTTGGTGGGTTAATTAGTCATTGTAAATTGTCCCGTGATTAGGCTAGGGTTAAATCAGAAAACTGCTGGGCAATGTGGCTCAAAGGGCCAGAAGGGCCTATTCTGTGCTGGATCTCAGTGAATGAATTCCAGAGATCTGTTGGTCAGGGTTGTGTGGCGCATAGCAAGGTGATTAGGGTGTTGGACTAGCGATCTGAAGGTCGTGAGTTCGAGCCCAGCCAGGCAGCGTGTGTGTCCTTGAGCAAGGTACTTAATCACACATTGCTCCAGTCTACCCAGCTGAAAATGGGTACCAGCAAAAAAATGCTGGGGGTCACCCTCGTGATAGACTAGCGTCCTATCCGGTGGGGGAGGGGGGAGTCTCGTACTCTCAGTCGCTTCACGCCACAGAAACCGGCATAAGCACTGGCCTGATGGGCCACAAAGGCTCGGGGCAGGACTTTGATTGCTCAGGGTTAGTACGCTGAGGGTATGCTATGTTGGCATTGGTGGCATGGCGGAACTCGCGGGCTGCCCCCTATACATGCTGAATGTTGAATGTTGAGGCAAAATGGTGCATTACACCGTATGTTTGGACCTCAACCTCAGTGACACGGAGAGCGCAGTTAATGTCGTGTAGCAACGAGAAATGGCCCAAACCTCACCTCCATTCCCAACACCCTGCCTTTCCATCCATCTAGCCCGGTGTCTGAATTGTCCCCCGAGCAGCCAGTTGACAGGGGTATGTGACACCGCAGTGCAGACTGCTTTGATTGCATTAGTCAGCTAAGGGTTTTGTCCAAGGCGATTTTCCATCTTGCAATCTGCTGTTTCAGGTCATCCTGAGACTGAGGACATTAAGAAATAGTTTCACATTTAGCTACAACTATTGCACAACACAGCATTGCTAATCAATACAGCTGATTGATGACCCAGGCTGGGTGTACACCTGCAGTTCCATGTGCACTATTGCACTGGGTGTCCTGAACAGAAAACCTTTCCTTTCGGAGTTCGCTCGTTATGTGCCGTCTTGGGCGATCTTGGTCTTTAATTGTTCTTGGTTAATTTGTCTACAGAACTGGTTTGCCATTGCCTTCTGGGCAGTGTCTTTACAAGATGGGTGACCGCAGCCATTATCAATACTCTTCAGAGATTGCCCGTCTGACTTCGGTGGTCACATAACCAGGACTTGTGACAGACATCGGCTGCTCATATGACCATCCACCACCTGCTCCCATGGCCTCATGTACCCTGATCCGGTAGGGTAGGGCTAAGCAGGTGCTATTCCTTGCCCAAGGGTGACTTGCAAGCTAATGGAGGGAAGGAGCACCTTACACCTCCTTAGGTAGAGACATATCTCCACTCTGACACCCACCTTTCAGATAGAAACACACAAAACGCTGGAGGAACTCAGCAGGTCAGGCAGTATCTATGGAAATGAATAAACAGTCAACACGAGGAAATCTGCAGATGCTGGAAATTCAAACAACACACACAAAATGCTGGTGGAACGCAGCAGGCCAGGCAGCATCTATTGGGAGAAGCACTGTCGACGTTTCGGGCTGAGACCCTTCGTCAGGACTAACTGAAAGGAGGGATACTAAGAGATTTGAAAGTAGTGGGGGGAGGGGGAAATGCGAAATGATAGGAGAAGACTGGAGGGGGTGGGATGAAGCTCAGAGCTGGAAAGGTGATTGGCAAAAGTGATACAGAGCTGGAGAAGGGAAAGGATCATGGGATGGGAGGCCTAGGGAGAAAGAAAGGGGGAGGGGGGAAAGCACCAGAGCGAGATGGAGAACAGGCAGAGTGATGGGCAGAGAGAGAGTGAAAAAAAACAAACATCTAAATATGTCAGGGATGGGGTAAGAAGGGGAGGAGGGGCATTAACAGAAGTTAGATAAGTCAATGTTCATGCCATCAGGTTGGAGGCTACCCAGCCGGTATATAAGGTGTTGTTCCTCCAACCTGAGTGTGGCTTCATCTTGACAGTAGACAATAAACAGTTGATGTTTTGGTCCAAGACTCTTCATCAGGACCAGTAAGGGAGGGGGAAGAAACCAGAATACGATGGTGGGAGGAGGGGAAGGTGTACAAGTTGGCAGGCGATAAGTGAGAGCAGGGGAAGGGGGAGCCGGCTGGGTGGCAAGAGGGGATGAAGTAAAAAGCTGGAAGGGGTAAAAGGTTGAAAATGAATGAATGTGATTTTATTTACTGAGATACAGCGTAATATAGGCCCTTCGAGCTACGCCGTCCAAAAGTCCCTGATTTAACCCTAGCCTAATCATGGGACAATTCACAACGAGCAATTAACTTACCAATCGGTACCTCTTTGGATTGTGGGAGGAAACCAGAGCACGCGGTCACGGGGAGAAGGTACAAACTCCTTACAGGCAGTGGTGGGAATTGAACTTGGGTTGCTGGTAAGTGTTGTGCTACTGTGATGGGGAGGAGAGTGGAGCCTGGGAGAAAGAGAGGGTGGAGGGGACATCAGAGGGAGGTGACGGTCAGGTGAGGAGAAGGAAAGTAGTGAGGGGAGAGCTAGAATGGGGAATAGAAAAGAAAGAAGGGCAGTGGGGGAAATGACTCAAAGTTAAGAAATCGATTTTCACGCTGTCATTCATTTCCTTCAACACATACAGACAAGCTGGATGAACTCAGCAGGTTGGGCAGCATCCGTTGAAAGAAGCAGTCAACGTTTCGGGCCGAGACCCTTTGTCAGGACTGAAGGAGGAGGGGGCAGGGGCCCTATAAAGAAGGTGGAGGGAGGGTGGAAAACCAATCAGAGGAAAGATCGGGGGGGGAGGGTGGAAAACCAATCAGAGGAAAGATCAAGGGGTGGGGGAGGGGAAGCAGGGAGGGGATAGGCAGGAGAGGTGAAGAAGGAATGTAAGGAGAAAGCACTATGGGTAGTAGAAGAAGGCAGAGTCATGAGAGGTGATAGGCAGCTAGAAGAGGAGACAGAGTGAAAGTGGGATGGGGGAAGGGAGAGGGAGTGGATTACCGGAAGTTGGAGAATTCGATATCCGTACCAAGGGGCTGGAGACTACCCAGACGGTATATGAGGTGTTGCTCCTCCAACCTGAGTTTGGCCTCATCATGGCAGTAGAGGAGGCCATGTATGGGCATATCCGAATGGGAATGTGAAGGAGAGTTGAAGTGGGTGGCAACCGGGAGATCCTGTCTGTTGTGTTGGATGGAGCGGAGGTGCTCGACGAAGCGGTCCCCCAATCTGCGTCGGGTCTCGCCGATATAGAGGAGGCTGCACCAGGAGCACCGGATGCAATAGATTACCCCAACAGACTCACAAGTGAAGTGTCGCCTCACCTGGACGGACTGTTTGGGGCCCTGAATGGTGGTAAGAGAGGAGGTGTAGGGACAGGTGTAGCACTTACACTTGCAGGGATAAGTGCCAGGTGGGAGATCTGTGGGGAGGAACATGTGGACCAGGGAGTCGAGGAGGGTACGATTCCTGTGAAAAGTGGAGAGGGGTAGAGAGGGAAAGATGTCCTTAGTGGTGAGGTCCTGTTGAAGGCGGAGGAAGTTGCGGAGGATAATGTGCTGGATCCGGAGGCCGGTGGGGTGGTAGGTGAGGACAAGGGGAACACGGTCTCGGTTGTGGTGACGGGAGGATGGGGTGAGGGCTGAAGTGCGGGAAATGGAGGAGATGCGGGTGAGGGCATCATTGATGATGGCAGAATGGAAACCACGATTCTTAAAGAAAGAGGACATTTGAGATGTCCTGGAACGGAAAGCCTCATCCTGGGAATAGATGCGGTGGAGATGGAGGAACTAGGAATAGGGAATTGCATTTTTACATTTGGCAGGGTGGGAAGAGGTATAATCAAGGTAGTTATGGGAGTCAGTGGGTTTATAGAAGATGTCAGTGGACAGTCTGTCTCTAGAGATTGTGATTGTGGAATTCATTTCTTTCTTCTGCACACCCCTTCAGAATATATTCAGTTTCTCAACTCTCGTTCGAATTCATGTAGCCAAGCTCGCTGTCCCTAGCGGAATGCCTTCCCTTCCTGACCCTGGTTCTCGTCACCACCCCGATACCGACACACTGCAGCTTGGCCCTCAGTCGGCAGAATGCCCACATACCCCGAGACCCTCCCACTGCTCCACTTCTGGCTGGGCCTGTGACAGTGCCAGAGAGACGCAGAATCTGAAATCTGGCTCTTTTTTTTCTGCTGACTTAATGCATTTCCAGTCAAGAGCAACTTATTAACTCCTCTCCGTGTGGACAATCTAATTTCTTTGTACAGCAGCGGTATCTTCTTTTAACACTATATTCTCTCATGGATCTAGTTATCGGCTCACTATGCATTTGTTAAACATAGTGCTGCTAATTCACCAGGGATCTCCAAGTGGACAGATTGGGTTCCAATAATAGAGCACTCGTGTTCAAATTGTATCTGCATTATTATATAACGACGGGCCTGCTTGGAATTTCATGCCATAAGCGTTAAATAAAACTGCTCCAGTGCCAGTAATGTATTGTACCTATAATGAGCTTTGACCCAGTGTATCACTAACATCGGGTGGGATGACAACTAGAGGTCATGGGTTAAGGGTGAAAGGTGAAGTCAGAGAGCAGTGAGAGTGGGAATGAGCTCCCAGCACAAGTGGTTATGCAAGCATAATTTCAGCGTTTAAGAGAAGTTTGGATAGGTACATGGAGGGCCCTGGTCCTGGTTCAGGTTGATGGGAGTAGGCAGTTTAAATGGGTTGGCACAGACTAGATGGGCTGAAGAGCCTGTTTCTGTGCTGTACTTTTCTATGACTCGATGACTGTAATTGGTATGTTTCAGAAGGCTCTTGCAGATTTCTACACATGTACAACGGATAGCATTCTAACCGTCTAGGTGTTCTTCATGAAACATCCACCCCTTCCTGGGCCAAACCCCACAGCTTCACCTTTGTTATGTCCATGCCTGACCATGCTGAGGGACTCCAGCCACCATCCTTCGATCTCTTCCCTGTGAGACCGAAGCCACTCTGAGCTCTGCTGAAACACTTCCTTCTAGAAACATCCACCCCGTTGTCAGCTGAGCCCCACGTTATGCCCATGCCTGACGTGCTATGACTCTTCCCTCTGTTGGATGGCTTGGTAGCGTAACGGTTAGCACAGCTTTTTACAGTCCAGGCAACTCAGGCTTAGTTCCCCTTGCTGCCTGCAAGGAGTTTCTACCATCTCCCTATGACCGTGTTTGTTACTTCCAGCTGCTCCAGAAGCTGGTAGATTAATTGGTCATTGTAAACTGTTCGTTGATTTGGCTGCAATTAAATTGGGGGATTGTTAGAAACATAGAAAACCTATTGCACAATACAGGCCCTTCAGCCCACAAACCTGCGCCAAACATGTTCTGTACTATATCTCAGTAAGAAAATAAGCAAACACACCAGATTCTGCAGATGCTGGAGATCCGGAGTAACACACCATCACCACCCCCTGCCCAGATCCTCACTTCATCCCCTCCCTCCCCCTCGTCTGGTCTCACACTATCACCACTCCCTGCCCAGATCCTCACTTCATCCCCTCCCTCCCCCTCGTCTGGTCTCACACTATCACCACCCCCTGCCCAGATCCTCACTTCATCCCCTCTCTCCCCCTCGTCTGGTCTCACACTATCACCACTCCCTGCCCAGATCCTCACTTCATCCCCTTCCACACCTATCCAGCTTCCCCCTCGTCTGGTCTCACACTATCACCACCCCCTGCCCAGCACCTCACTTCATCCCTTCTCTCCCCCTCATTTGGTCTCACCTGCCAGCTTGGACTCCTCCCTCTTCCCCCACCTCCTGATTCTGGCTTCTTCCCCTTTCCTTTCCAGTCCTGTTTAGGCCCAAAACGTTGACTGTTCATTCCCCTCCAAAGATGTGCTCGACCTGCTGAAATCCTGCAGTGTTTTGTGTGTGTCGCCTTCACTCTACCCTCTGAGAAGCAGAAGCCACTCAGAACTGCTGCCACATGTTCCAACTGTCTCTTCACTCCTTGCTCTTCTACCAAAAATTACCTAGGGCAGAATCGGGCCATTCGGCCCATTAATGCTGCTCTGCCATTCTACCAAAACTGACTTATTATCCCTATCTACCCCATTCTGCTGCCTTCCCCCTTCCAGAACCTTTGACTTTAGTTACCACCTGTTACCCCACTGGCGTTTAGGGCAGCGAGGAAGGTCCTCCATCTCCGGTGGTATTCAGGGCTTCCTTCATCATGTCAGTAGCTTCCTCTCACTATTCACTACTGTCAGTCAATCAAATCCCGGGTGGAGACTCAGGAATACTGTCACATTCGGACGTAGAATGATTCTTCATTGCTGTTTCCGTAACAATCTTTTTTGAGCTGAACCCTCAGACTTAGAGGACCTGTGGACCACTCTCAGTCTTGCCTCTACCCTTTGACCTGTTTGATATGGGTGGCCCTATTGAGACCCAAAGCATAAAGCCCCTGTCTCCAGTCAACATCACTCTCCAGGTCACTGAGGTCTGCAAGCCTCCAAACCCAATGACAAGGTAGTGGCCCTCTTGAGAGGCTGTAACGTTTGCTGCCCTGAATAATCAAGAACCTGTCAGCCTCCAGTGACTTGGCCTGCACAGCCCTCTGTGGCAAAGAATTCCATAGATTCACCACCCTCTGGCTTCCGGTTAACTAATGCCTTGACTTTCAAATTCTCACTTTCAATGATAGCTCAGCCTGTTTCTGTGCTGTACTCTATGGTTCTATAAATTGCTCTGTAGCCATGTTTCTCCCCTCGCTCCATGAGAAGAACAGCTAGCTGGCTGAAGATGAGGACAGATCACCGGTATCTCAGAATGGGAGGGAGAATGGCCACAAGGTTGTTACAATGCTTTTACCCTCTTTAATTATGCATCGTATGCCTTTCTGCTGCTGTCCTCTTTATGATTTTGCTAGCCTCACGACTGCAATAACCTTCAGTCTGGCAGGGAGGAGTCAGTGCCATCTGTTGGATCTATGGGCCGGTGGTATCCATTAAATGTACAGTTGGGGGAGATTCCCAAGTACAACTGAAGTTCATGGCTGGGTCAGAGAGTTTAGTTTTGAAATGTTCCTCTGACAATTTTGTTTACCCGTGCAGAAGGTCAGCGGCCAATCTATTTAAAGCTCAGAGGGGTGCAGAGCTGCCATTGGACACGAGGCTGGTGGGTCCCACCAGCTATCTCTGCCAAGTGAACTGAATGGGTCAAACACAGACACTGGGCTCAGCCAGACCCCAGTCCAACTACCTATTTATAGCTGGTCTGTAAACAGCCTGTTATGGTCTGATCACTGAGAGGAGCTTCACGCCTATTGTCAGCCCCTGCTTGGCCAGTGTATGTGCATGTGCTCGCATACACACACACACACACACACACACACACACACACACACACACACACACACACACACACACACACACACACACACACACACACACACACACACACCACCTCCAGAGATGTACAAACGTGGACTGTCACACTCAGTCAAAATGGACACCATTACTCCCTCCCATTGCCACAGGGGGTGATGACTCAATTCCCCCCCCGCTGTGTGCTCATCACCACTCTTTTCCCTTGTCACAGGGGGTGGTGGTGTTCTGTCTCACTCCCTCCACCATCCCAGGGCTCTAACTGCTGTCTTTAGTGATCAATATTACACTTGCAATACGAGTGCAGCGACAGGCTTCTATTTAATGGTGTTCATCGCTCTGAGAAACGTTTAAAAACCAAAGAACCTCGTAAATCTCGGCTGATATAGTTGTAAGACATTACGATGTTGCCAAGGATATTACCCTGCATGATACTCAGGGTGGTTGGACTTTACGAGGCTCTCCCTGCAGACTCAGGGAGTGTGTGGCCACTGTGTAGAAATAAATAGTCTGAGGTAATTACTGTGCTTTAGTAGCAGGGGTATTCACTAGTTTATGCAACAGATTTGTGCCTGAAATTAGTTTTGTTAAAGTCTTATTAGCCAGTGTTACATTGAATGACAGGTGGAGGGTGGTCAAAGAATTAACAAAAGGTTTTGCAACAAGAATTTGCAGGAGAAATGGTTTCAAAGTAAATTTTATTATCGAAGTACATATATGTCACCTTATACAATCCTGAGATACATTTTTCTGCAGGCATACCCAGCTAATCTATAGAATAGTAACTATAAGAGGATCAATGAAAGATCCTGTTTGGGAACTGAACTGAAGAGACTCGGGAAGAGAAGGTTGGCTCACAAATAGAGAAGGCTTGTAGACAGTGCGAGAGGGAGGATAGGCAGGTGACAGAGAAGGGACGCGCTCAGACCAAAGGTTTGAGATGTGTCTATTTTAACGCAAGGAGTGTTGTGAACAAAGCGGATGAGCTTAGAGCGTGGATCAGTACTTGGAGCTATGATGTGGTGGCCATTAAAGAGACTTGGATGGCTCAAAGACGGGAAAGGTTACTTCAAGTGCCGGGTTTTGGATGTTTCAGAAAGGACAGGGAGGGAGGCAAAAGAGGTGGGGGTGTGGCACTGTTGATCCCAGATAGTGTCACGTCTGCAGAAAAGGTGAACACCACGGAAGGATTGTCTACAGAGTCTCTGTGGGTGGAGGTTAGGAACAGGAAGGAGTCAATAACTTTACTGGGTGTTTTTTATAGGCCACCCAATAGTAACAGGGATATCAAGGAGCAGATAGGGAAACAGATCTTGGAAAGGTGTAATAATAACAGAGTTGTCATGATGGGAGATTTTAATTTCCCAAATATCGATTGGCATCTCCCTAGAGCAAAGGGTTTAGATGGGGTGGAGTTTGTTAAGTGTGTTCAGGAAGGTTTCTTGACACAATTTGTAGATAAGCCTACAAGAGGAGAGGCTGTACTTGATTTGGTATTGGGAAATAAACCTGGTCAGGTGTCAGATCTCTCAGTGGGAGAGCATTTTGGAGATAGTGATCATAATTTTGTCTCCTTTACAATAGAATTGGAGAGAGATAGGAACAGTCAAGTTAGAAAAGCATTTAATTGGAGTAAGGGAAGTTATGAGGCTATCAGGCAGGAAATTGGAAGCTTAAATTGGAAACAGATGTTCTCAGGGAAAAGTATGGAAGAAATGTGGCAAATGTTCAGGGGATATTAGTGTGCAGTTCCATATAGGAACATTCCAATGAGACTGGGAAATTATGGTAGGGTACAGGAACCGTGGTGTACAAAATGGTGGCTTTTGCTAGTCTCGCAAGAACATGAATCTGCACCTAGAAGGTTTCCAGGGCGCAGGCCTGGGCAGGGTTGTACGGAAGACCAGCTGTTGCCCATGTAGCAAGTCTCCCCTATCTACACCACCAATGTTGTCCAAGGGAAGGGCAAGGGCCAATACAACTTGGCACCGGTGTCGTCGCAGGAGTTGCCAGAATGATATTGAAGGCAACGTCGGACTGCCTTAGGGACTCCAGCTCCAGATTTGTCCTCAGGGTTTACTCCCGAAGCCTTTCCCATGAGTGGGTATGGTCGCAAGGCAGCGGAGGTTTGAAATCAGAGTTTTCCCTCTCTCAGACGGACTGCCTTCCCAGGCTGACGAGCTCCATCTACCCAACATGGTGTACAAAGGCTGTAATAAATCTAGTCAAGAAGAAAAGAAAAGCTTACAAAAGGTTCAGAGAGCTAGGTAATGTTAGAGATCTAGAAGATTATAAGGCTAATAAGAAGGAGCTTAAGAAGGAAATTAGGAGAGCCAGAAGGGGCCATGAGAAGGCCTTGGCGAGCAGGATTAAGGTAAACCCCAAGGCATTCTACAAGTGTGTGAGGAGCAAGAGGATAAGACATGAAAGAATAGGACCATCAAGTTTGACAGTGGGAAAGTGTGTATGGAACCGGAGGAAATAGCAGAGGTACTTAATGAATTCTTTTCTTCAGTATTCTCTATGGAAAAGGATCTTGGTGATTGTAGTGATGACTTGCAGCAGACTGAAAAGCTTGAGCATGTAGATATTAAGAAAGAGTATGTGCTGGAGCTTTTGGAAAGCATCAAGTTGAATAAGTCACCGGGACCAGATGAGATGTACCCCAGGCTACTGTGGGAGGTGAGGGAGGAGATTGCTGAGCCTCTGGTGATGATCTTTGCATCATCAATGGGGATGGGAGAGGTTCCGGAGGATTGGAGGGTTGTGGGTGTTGTTCCTTTATTCAAGAAGTGGAGTAGAGATAGCCCAGAAAATTACAGACCAGTGAGTCTTACCTCAGTGGTTGGTAAATTGACGGAGTAGATCCTGAGGGGCAGGATTTATGAACATTTGGAGATATATAATATGATTAGGAATAGTCAGCATGGCTTTGACAAGGGCAGGTCGTGCCTTATGAGCCTGGTTGATTTTTTTGAGGATGTGACTAAACACATTGATGAAGGAAGAGCAGTAGATGTAGTGTTTATGGATTTCAGCAAGGCATTTGATAAGGTACCCCATGCAAGGATTATTGAGAAGGTAAGAAGGCATGGGATCCAAGGAGACATAGTTTTGTGGATCCAGAACTGGCTTGCCCACAGAAGGCGAAGAGTGGTTGTAGATGGGTCATATTCTGCATGGAGGTCTGTCACCAGTGGAGTGCCTCAGGGATCTGTTCTGGGACCCTTACTCTTCATGATTTTTATAAATGACCTGGAAGAGGAAGTGGAAGGATGGGTTTGCTGATGACACAAAGGTTGGAGGTGTTGTGGATAGTGTGGAGGGCTGTCAGAAGTTACAGTGGGACATTGACAGGATGCAAAACTGGGCTGAGAAGTGGCAGATGGAGTTCAACCCAGATAAGTATGAAGTGGTTCATGTTGGTAGGTCAAATATGATGGCAGAATATAGTACTAATGGTAAGACTCTTGGCAGTGTGGAGGATCAGAGAGATCTTGGGGTCCAAGTCCACTGGACGCTCAAAGCAGCTGCGCAGGTTGACTCTGTGGTTAAGAAGGCATATGGTGTATTGGCCTTCATCAATCATGAAATTGAATTTAGGAGCCAAGAGGTAATGTTGCAGCTATATAGGAACCTGGTCAGACCCCACTTGGAGTACTGTGCTCAGTTCTGGTCGCCTCACTACAGGAAGGATGTGGAAACCATAGAAAGGGTGCAGAGGAGATTTACAAGGATGTTGCCTGGATTGGGAAGCATGTCTTATGAAAACAGGTTGAGTTAACTCGGGCTTTTCTCCTTGGAGCGACGAAGGATGAGATGTGACCTGATAGAGGTGTACAAGGTGATGAGAGGCATTGATTGTGTGGATAGTCAGAGGCTTTTTCCCAGGGCTGAAATGGTTGCCACAAGAGGACACAGGTTTAAGGTGCTGGGGAGTAGGTACAGAGGAGATGTCAGGGGTAGGTTTTTTACTCAGAGAGTGGTGAGTGCATGGAATGGGCTGCCGGCAACAGTGGTGGAGTTGGATACGATAGGGTCTTTTAAGAGACTTTTGGATAGGTACATGGAGCTTAGAAAAATAGATGGCTGTGGGTAAGCCTAGGAATTTCTAAGGTAGGGACATGTTCGGCACAACTTTGTGGGCTGAAGAGCCTGTATTGTACTGTAGGTTTTCTATGTTTCTATCAACCGGAGTGCAGAAGACAACAAACTCTGCAAATGCAATATCAATAAATAGCAATAAATAATAAGAACCTCAGATAATGAGATAAAGAGTCCTTAAAGTGAGATGATTAATTGCAGGAACATCTCAATAGATGGTCAAGTGAGTATAATTATCCTGTTTTATTCAAGAGCCTGATGATTAACTGTTCCTGAACCTGGTGGTGTGAGTCCCGAGGCTCTTGTACCTTCTACCTGATGGCAGCAGTGGGAAAAATGCATGGCCTGGGTGGTGAGGGTCTCTGATGATGGACACTGCTTTCCTATGACAGTGTTTCATGTAGATGTGCTCAATGGTTGGGAAGGCTTTACCCATGATGGACTGGGAAAAATCCAGTACTTTTTGTAGGATTTTCCACTCAAGGACATTGGTATTTCCATTCCAGGCTATAAATCAACCAGTCAATGTATTCTCCACTGCACATCTATAGAAGTTTGTATAAGTTTTTGATGTCGTGTTGAATCTCTGCAGATTTCCGAGGAGGTAAAGGTGCTGTTGTGCTTTCTTGAAAATACATTTATATGATAGGTCCAGGACAGGTCCTCTGAGATAGTGACTCCCAGGAATTTAGTTACTAACCCTCTCCACCTTTGACCTTCCAATGAGTACTGGCTCCTGGACCTCTGTTTTCCCTCTTCTAAAGTCTCCAATCATTTCTTTGGTCTTACTGACATTGAGTGAGAGGTTGTTATGACACCGCTCAGCCACATTTTCAATTTCCCTCCTGGATGCTGATTCATCACTACCGTTAACTTTGATGCTGCTTTCCAACGACAGCATTTCAAGTTGATGTAGTCAGTAGTTGGGAGGGCTTTACCCATGATGGACTTCCTTTTGTAGTAGGATTTTCTGCTCAAAGGCATTGGTGTTTCCATTCACCCATTTGAAAGAAAATGGGGAGATCCCCTCATTAATACAAGTAAATATTGTTTATAAATAGCATTTACAAAGTACAGAGATAGGATGCATTACAGGGATTCCCAACCTGGGGTCCATGGACTTTTTGCTTAATAGTATTGGTCCATGGCATAAAAAAGGTTGAGAACTCTTGGTTTAGAGGGATATGGGCAAACATGGGTACCTTATGTTGCTTCGATTTGAATTGATTGTGGACTTCAGCAAAGTTAAGATGAGGAGACAAACGTCAAGGGATCAGAAATGGAAAGAGTGAACAATTTCAAATTCCTGGGTGTCAACATCTCTGAGGATCTATTCTGGGCCCAACATATTAATGCAGCTACAAGGAAGGCTTGACAGCAGCTACATTTCATTAGGAGTTTGAAGAGATTTGGTACGTCACCAAATACTTGCGAATTTCTACACATGTACCATGGAGAACATTATAAATGGTTGCATTGTTTTCTGGTATGGGGGGGGGTCACTGCACAGGATCAAAATAAGCTGCAGAGAGTTGTAAACTCATTAGGTCCATTGTGGGCACTAGCCTTCATAGTGTCCAGGATACTTTCAAAAGAGCAAAAAGGTGGCATCCATTATTAAGGACCTCCCTCACCCAAGACATGCTCTCTACGCATTCCTACCATCAGGGAGGAGGTACAGAAGCCTGAAGGCACACACTCAGTGATTCAGGAACAGCTTCTTCCCATCTGCCATCCAATTTATGAATGGACATTGAATCCATGAATACTGCCTCACTACTTTTTTAGTCTCTTTATGCACTACTTAATTAATTTAACTATTAAATATATATATTTACTGTGATTTACAGCTTTTATGATCATGTATTGCATTGTACTGCTGCCGCAAAGACAACAATTTTCGTGGTGTCCTGGTGATATTAAACCTGATTCTGATTCTGAATCTGAGATAAGCATTTTGGTCAGCAGGGATGAGATGGGAAGAAGGGCCTGTTCCAGTGTTATGGTCTCTATGACTCTATATCATGGGATGGTCAATTGCGTAGCGATTAATACAAATGTTTGACACCACCAGCTGCACGAGCAGGATTCAATCTGTGTGTAAGGAACTCGTGCATTCTCCCCATGACTGCGTGGGTTTCCTCCTGGTGCTCTGGTTTCCTCCCACACTCCAAAGGTGACAGTTAGGGTTAGTTGTGGGCATGCTATGATGGTGTCGGAAGTACATTGACACTTGTGGACTGCTCCCAGGCCAATTCAATTTGACGCAAGTGAACCATTTCACTGTATGTTTCAATGTATACTTCTCAAATAAAGGTAATCTTTAGGTGGAAGATGTGGAATTTCTGCAGGAGTCTCAGGGAGATGGTTTACTCTTCACTTGAATTGTGCAGATTAAGGCAAGCAAGGTTCTCACATCCCATCTTAATTGAATTTTACAGGAGCACAAATGAGAGCATCCTGACAAGTTACATCTCCCTCTGGTCTGGGAGTAGCTGAGCACTAGACTGGAAGTCCTGACAAAGGACTGTGAGAATGGCTGAGAGGATCATAGGGGTCTCAGGACAATTTACAATGATCAAAGAACCCACTAACCAGTACGCATTTGGACTGCGGAAGGAATCAGAAGCACTCGGAGGAAACCCACGCACACAAAGGAAAAACTTACAGACTTTCGTATACGTGATGCCAGAGCTGAACTCTGAGCTCTGAAGCACTGAGCTATAACAGCATCGCGCTAAATTCCACACCCCAGGCTACTTAGTAAGAAGCAGCACAAACTAGGCCTTTCCAGTCCTTCCAGCTGGTCAGCCCAGCAATTGCCTGATTTAATCCTAACCTCATCACGTGACAATTTACAATTGTCCAATTAACCTCCCAACTGATACGTCTTTGGACTGTGGGAGGAAACCAGAGCACCCGGAGGAAACCCACGTGGGCACGGGAGGAACACACGAACTCCTCACAGGCAGTGGTGGGAATTTCACAAGTCTGGAATGACCTGCAAAATGCCTTTGAATCTCACTTGGACCTGATCATCCCAACAGCAAACACAGAACCTATTAAAAATATTTGTTTAATAAATCTCCCTGATGATGTGCTGGAAAATGTTGACCTAATGAAGTCTGATTAATACGTAGCTGAAAATGGGTTCATCAGCGGAAGCTGGTATTTTATCCATTTTATCCAGTATGTGACCTGATTTGAATCGACTGGAAATTTTAAAAAAATGTATGGAACTAATCTCCCGTTTCACTGGGATCCACTCAGGATTTTAATAACCTTTACAGAAGGAATTATATTTAATTACATTCCCTGGAGTCCAAGTTACTCACTTTAACTCTTGGAGGCCCAGAGATGGTGGAAACTTGCCAAAGTGTGTGTGTGTGTGTGTGTGTGTGTGTGTGTGTGTGTGTGTGTGTGTGTGTGTGTGTGTGTGTGTGTGTGTGTGTGTGTGTGTGTGTGTGTGTGTGTGTGTGTGTGTGTGTGTGTGTGCGCACGCGCGCCTGACTGCGTGTGTTTCTGTGCAAGTGTACTTGTGGTTGTGTGTGTGGGTGTGTAAATATGTCTTTGTGTGTCTTTGTATGTGTGTTTGAGTGTGTGTATTTGTGAGTGTGTGGGTGTGAGTGTGTGTCTGTATGTGTGTTTGTATGTTTGTGAGTGTGTGTCTGTATAAGTGTGTGTGTGTGTGTATTTGAGTGTGATCTCTGTGTGTGGCTGTGTTTGTACATATGTGTGTGTTTGTTCTTGTTTTTTTGAGCGCCTGTGCGCACGTCAGTGTGTGTGTGCGCGTGTCAGTGTGTGTGTGTGGTGGAAGTGCAGATGTGAAGACCTTGGAGGATGTACAGAAGAGATTTACTGGATGCTGCCCTCACGGGGATGTATTAACTGGGTTGGACAAACTCTCTGGATCATTGAGAGGGCTGAGAGTGGATATCACAATGCTTTACAGTACAGGCAACCCGGATGCTGCTGCCTGTAAGAGCTTGTACGTTTTCCCCGTGACCGCGTGGGTTTCCTCTGGGTGCTCCGGTTTCCTCCCGCAGTCCAAAGACTGGTGAGTCAGGTTTAATATCACCGGCATATGTCGTGAAATTTGTTAACTTAGTGGCAGCGGTACATGGCAATGCATTTGAAAGACAAAGAAAACTATGAATTACAGTAAGCACTTATATAATAAATAGTTAAACTAAATAAGCAGTATAAAAAATAGAAATAAAAAAGTAGTGAGTTAGTGCATGGATTCAATGTCCATTCAGAAATCGGATGTCAGAGAGGAAGAAGCTGTTCCTGAATCATTGAGTGTGTGTCTTCAGGCTTCTGTGCCTCCTCTCTATTGGTAGCAATGAGAAGAGGGCATGTCCTGGGTGATGGGGCCCTTAATGATGGATGCCACCCTTTTGAGGCATCGCTCTTTGAAGATGTCCTGGATACCCTGCAGGCCAGTGCCCGTGATGAAGCTGGGTAATTTTACAACTCTCCGCAGCTTATTTCAATCCTGTGCATTAGCACCACCCCTCCACCCTTCGTACCAGACGGTCGGTGACGTAGCCAGTTAGAATGCTCTCCACGGTACATCGGAGGAAACTTGCAAGTGTCTTTGGTGACGTGTCAGATCGCCCCAAACTTTGAATGAAATATAGCCACTGTTGTGCCTTCTTTGTAGCTGCATCAATATGTTGGGTCCAGCATAGATCCTCAGAGATGTTGACACCCAGGAACTAGAACTTGCTCACTCTTTCCACTGCTAATCCCTCTATGAGGACTGGTGTGTGTTCCATCGTCTTTCTGAAGTCCACAATCAGTTCTTTGGGCTTCCTGACGTTGATTACAAGGTTGTTGTTGTGACACCACTCAACGTTGATCTATCTTGCTCCTGTAGGCCTTCTCATCACTGTCGAATATTCTGCCAACTATAGTTGTATCGTCAGCAAATTTATAGATTGCATTTAAGCTGTGTCCAACCACATAGTCATGGCAGTATTTCATTAGGAGTTTGAGGAGATTTGATATGTCACCAAAGACACTTGCAAATTTCTGCAGATGTACTGTGGAGATCATTCTAACTAGTTGTATCACTGTCTGGAACGCACGGGCCACCGTACAGGATTGGAAAAAGCTGAAGGAAGTCGTAAACTCAGTCAGCTTCATCAGGGGCACCAGCCTTCCCAGTATCAAGGGAATACCTACAAAAGGCGATGCCTCTAAAAGGTGTCATTAAGGACCCCCATCACCTAGGATGTGCCCTCTTCTCATTCCTACCATACTCACAGAGGTACAGGAGTCTGAAGACACATACTCAATGTGTTAGGAACAGCTTTTCCCCTCTGCCATCAGATTTCTGAACCAACAATGAACCCCTGAACACAAACTTATTACTTCTTCCATTTTTTTCTCTTTTTGCGCTACTTTGTAAATTTAATTTTAATAGATATATTTTTTATTGTAATTTATAGATTTTTAAATTATTATATATTACATTGCGTGCCACAAAACAAGCATTTTCACAACATATGCCAGTAATATTAAATCTGCTTCTGACTCTAAAGCAACGCACACAAAATGCTGGAGGAACTCAGCAGGTCAGGCAGCATCTGTGGAAACATATAAACAGTCAAAGTTTTGTGCCGAGACCCTTCTTCAGGACTGGAAAGGAAGAGGGAAGATGCCAGAATAAAAAAGGTGGGCAGATGGGAAGGAGGATAGTTCGGAGGTGATAGATGAAGCCCGGTGGGTGGGAAAGGTAAAAGGCTGGAGAAGAAGGAATCTGATAGGAGAAAGAGAAGGAGGAGGGAACCCAATGGGAATTAATAGACAGGTGAGAAGAAGCAAAAGGTGAGAGTGGGCAACAGAGGAAGAGGGGAGGCGTAGGGAAAATACTTTTTTTAGGGAGGAAATCTCAATATTCGTGCCATCAGGTTGGAAGTTACCCAGATTAAATACAAGGTGTTGCTCCTCCACCCTGAGGGTGGCCTCATCATGGCACAAGAGGAGGCCATGGACTGACGTGTTGGAATGGGAATGGGAATTGGAATTAAAATGTTGGGCCACCAACTCTGATTCCCATTCCTCTTCCAATTTCCTCGCAGTACTGAGACCTCTTTGTTGTCACGTTCCACATCAGAGGCTTTCAGTCCCTGTCACCGCTCTAATAGGGCAGACGACAGCAGCCAATTAACTTGCCGCCACATCGAAGCTCTGGGGCATGGCAGGAAATGGAAGCACCCAGGAGAACCCGCATGGTCATGTGCAAACTCCTCCACACAGGTCGGGAGTGAACCTGAGTTGTTGGAGTTGTGAGCTAATAAATCTGATTTGTGGGCTTGTTGCATAAAAATAGATTAATCAGGCCTGACTGGCCGGGAGCTTAATAGAATGAAAGGTTGGCAGGGTAAATGTGAAGATATGACATGTCACATAAGGAAAGGCACAATGAGGTTCAATGAGATCCTCACCTTGTTTTTCTGAACTCCAGCAAGTACAGGCCCAGATCCATCAAAAGCTCCTCATATGTTAACCCTTTCATTCCCGGGATCATTCTTATGAACCTGGCCTGTGCCGTCTCCCGCACCAGCACGTCCTTTTTCAGACACGGGGCCCAAGCCGCTCGTTGTATGTTTCGATATTCGTTCATTACGTGCTGCGTCGTGTGACGTAGGTGACCGTGGTTTTCTGTAGAAATTTCTTCTGCCGAAGCAGTTTGCCATTGCCTTCTTCTAGAGAGAGTCCTTACCAAACGGGTGACCCCAGCCATTATCAATACTCCTCAGAGATTGTCTGCTTGGTGCCATTGGTCACATAACCAGGACTTGTGATATGCACCGGCTGCTCATATGACCATCCACTCCCTG
This sequence comes from Hemitrygon akajei, assembly GCF_048418815.1. NCBI lineage: Eukaryota > Metazoa > Chordata > Chondrichthyes > Myliobatiformes > Dasyatidae > Hemitrygon > Hemitrygon akajei. The sequence continues at coordinate 103,132,257 of NC_133135.1, read as the reverse complement.
AGCCCATGGCTTCACGTGACCCTGATGGGTGGGGGGTGGCGTGTGGCTAAGCAGGTGTTACGACTTGTCCAAGGGTGACCTGCAAGCTGGTAGAGGGAGGGTGTGCCTTACACCTTCTTTGGAGGACTTCTTCATTGAGGTTGGCTGAGACTAGAACTAGAGGCAACAGGTTGAGGGTGAAAGGTGAAACATTTAAGGAGAACATGAGGAGAAACCTCTTCACCCAGACGTTAGAGAGAGTGTGGAATGAGCTGGCAGCAGAAGTGGTGGATGCAGGTTCAATTTCAACTTTTTAGAGCAGTTTATATAAGTAATGGATGGGGGGGGGATATGGAGGGCTCTGGTCCAGCTGTGGCTCATTGGATAACAGTACAGCATTGAATAGATGGGCCAAAGGGTCTGTTTCTGTGCTGTACTTTCTATGGCTCGTGCTAGCAGAGCGAAGGAATGCCTGCCTTCCACCTCTTTTGGTAAAGATGTCTCTCCGCCCTGTCACCCGGGTTTTGACATACATAATTAGGTAAATCTGCGAGGGCAGGAGCAGACCTCAGTCATCAAGGGTCGGGTGACTGAGCTCATCTCTTCAGGGGCACAGGCGAAGCATTCCTCATTTTGTACCAGCTGTTTTTCTCCAGATTAGATATTGAGTTTCAAAAGCAAGGCAATTTATTAAAGCAACAAAAAAAGAGCTTAATTCCAGAGGCCAGCAGCAGAAGAGCACAAATCCATTCCGCTCGTAGCCTCACAGACATATCAAGCAGGTTCCACACATCATATCTGCGTGCTAGCACAACGGGCCGCAGCCTGCCCTCCAGGGATACTGGCCCAGACAAACAACAACAGCAGTTTTCATTTACGTAGCACCTGCAACCCATTAAAAACATCAAGGCATTTCACCGGCACGCCGTGGACGGAATCTCACCAACCCAGCCGTACCAGGAGACAGCAAAGGCCGTCACACTCCCCGTCCACACTTCACCTGCAAACATATCAGTGGCTGGCGTGGACAGGTTTGGCTGATAGGCCGTACAGTCCGCAGGCTGAAACAACGGTGGAGCCAAGCCAGTGATAGGGACGTGTCCGAAAAGTCAAGGGATTCAGTTCTCTGGACAACTGACTCAGGAGAGACCTTGGGAGGAGGGGGATACTCAAATCCTTTGCCCCAATGGTGGTATAGGGCAGATCATTCGATACCAGAATATACGTGGACTTAGGTCAGTTCCTTAAGATTGTTATATTGTTATAGCTTTATTGGGAGGGGGGGGGGTGTGGATAAGCTCCCACTACCTATAAGATGCATCTCAATGGTGTGCATCTCAAATAGCCTCTGACAACCAAGTCCATCTCCTGGTCTTCACATGTGGCTTAGTTACTGAGCCTGGCAGGACTATTTCTACTGACAGGAGAAAGGGCAAAGACTGATTGCTTGCTCCTTAAAACCAGTCTCCTCGTGCTAAACCCCTCCAGCCCCTACACCCTTCCCCGTCTCTGTAACCCACTCTAAACCTTACGTCCCTCCCTGTCTCTGCAACCACCACCCCCCCCCCCCCTATGCTTCTAAGCTCCTCTTTATCTCTGTAACCCTCTCTGAGATCGCATCCCCCTTCAAGTTCTGATCTCTGGATAAGATCTGCGTGTAATCACTCTGCTGTGGTGCCCATTCTGCAGCCACTTGGTCCCTCACTATCTCCCCCTTTGATCAATACATTCCTTAACCTCGACCTTCCCAAATCAACTTTTCACCCTCAGCATCTCCTGCAGCCCATTGCTAATCTCTCACACGAGGCCCAATTCTCCTCTGATTCTCTTGGAACCAACATTGAAGTTCCAACATTAGTGCAAGGTGTCACTTGTACTTGGCATTGTTCAGGGCCTTTGGAGATCAAAAAGTCATTGGCCTTCACAAGATGGGATGTTATGTTGAAACTGTGTAAGACGTTGGTGAGGCTGAAACTGGAGTGTTGTGTGCAGTTTTGGTCACCTACCTACAAGAAAGGTGTGAGTAAAGTTGAAAGAGTACAGAAAAAATGTACACAGATGTTGCCAGGTCTGGAGGAACTGAGTTATAAGGAAAGATTGAAGAGGTTCGGACTTCATTCATTGGAAAATAGAAGATTGAGAGGAGATCTGATAGAGGTATACAAAATTATGAGGGGTATATATAGGGTGAATGCAAGAAGACTTTTTCCAGAGGATGGGTAGGACTGCAATAAGAGTTCATGGGTTAAGATTGAAAGATGAAAAGATAAAGGAGAACAGGAGGGGAAACTTCTTCACTCAGAGCGTGCTGGGAGTGTGGAACGAGCTGCCAGCACAAGTGAGTTTGATTTCAACGTTTAAGAAATGTTTGGATAGGTACATGGATGGTAGGGATATGGAGGGCTACCGTCCTGGTGCAGGTCAATGGGAGTTTAAATGTCTCAGCATGCACTAGATGGTCCAAAGGGCCTGATCCTGTGCTGTACCTTTCTGTGACTCTGTGGCTCCACCCGTTCCCGATGGGTACGCGCCCATGCGCACAACCTCCTGAGTAGATGTGAACCTCCTGTCCCAGCTGGAGTCTGCCATCAAGTAGCGGTGAATCCTAGACTCATTCCCTGACACACTGCTGGGTTTCTGGAGAGGGGCAGAGGGAGAGGGGCAGCTTGGAGAAGGAGAGAGGGAGAGCAAGAGTCAGGATCTAAGAAAAGATGTGCTGGTATTGGAGAGGCTCCAGAGGAGGTTTACAAACATGATTCCAGGAATGAAGGGGTTAACGTTTACCAGGATGCTGCCTGGTTTAGAGGGTACGTGCATCATGAGAGGCCGGATAAACTTGGGTTGTTTTCTCTAGAGCACCGAAAGCTGAGGATCTGATAGGAGGTTTACAAGATTATGAGGGGTATGGATAGAGTGGACAGGGAGTATCTGTTTCCCAGGGTAGAAATGTCTAATACCAGAAGGCGTGCAGGGAAAGTGAGAGGGGGTGGGTTTACACGGGATGTGAGGGGTAAGTGTTTTACCCTGAGAGTGGTGGATGCCTGGAATGCGCTGCCTGGTGTGGTGGTAGAGGCAAATACATTAGAGGCTTTTAAGAGACATTTGGATAGAAACGTAGATTTGAGGAAGATGGGGGGATAGGGACATGGTATAGGTAGGAGGAGGTAGTTTTCTGGGGGTGGTTGATTTAATTTTTAGCTCACTTGGCCCAACATTGTGAGCTGAATGGCCTGTTCCTGTGCTGGACTGTTCTATGCCTTTTGTTCTGTATGAGGAGCTATACCTGACTCTGGGCCTGTACTAGCAGGAGTTTAGAAGAATGAGGGGGAGATTGCTTTGAAACCTACTGAATATTTAGAAGTCTAGGTAGAGTGGACGTGGAGAGGATTTTTCCTCCAGTGGATGGAATCTAGGACCAGTGGACACAGCCTCAGAATAGAGGCATGTCCATTTAGAACAGACATGAGGAGACATTTCTTTAGCCAGAGTGCAGTGAATCTGTGCAATTCATTGCCACGGGCGGCTGTGTGTTTGGTGTATTTAAAGCGGAGGTTCGTGGGTTCTCTATTAGTCAGGGTGTCAAAGGCTATGGGGAGAATCAGGAAAATGAGGTTGAGAGGGATAATAAATCAGCCGTGATGGAATGGCAGAGCAGACTGGATGGGCCGAATGGCCTGATTCTGCTCCTGTGTCTTACGGCTCCATGCGGTGATTGCAACGCTGCAGCCTGCAGTGGTGCTGAGCTGACTCAGCACTGGTGCTGAGCGCCCAAAACAGGTGCTACCCACAACCTTGCCACAGTGACTGAAGCCAGTTAAAGTTTATAATCATTATTCAGCTGCTGTAAAACACAGGCTGGCCAGCTCTCCATCTGTTCTCCTGTCTGTCAGAATGAAATATTCACCATCGCCGTGCTGATTTGCATCTGAAAACCAAAAGAAACATGCCCTGATTTATCAAGCGCCAATTTTTTTTAATCATTTTTCAGTATAACAGTGTACAGTGACACATTCACACATTGTCACACCCGCAGATACTGAGACGCACTCACAGATCTGCATGCGTACATTCCTGCACACACACACACTCACTCACACACACACGACATAAATACTAACACACAGCTATACACACAGACACAGACACACACACACACACTCACTCACACACACACAAGACATAAATACTAACTCACAGCTATACACACAGACACACACACACACACACACACACACACACATGACATAAATACTAACACTCAGCTATACACACACACACACACACAAGACATAAATACTAACACTCAGCTATACACACAGACACACACACAAGACATAAATACTAACACTCAGCTATACACACACACACACACATGACATAAATACTAACACTCAGCTATACACACAGACACACACACAAGACATAAATACTAACACACAGCTATACACACAGACACACACACATGACATAAATACTAACACTCAGCTATACACACACACACACACACACAAGACATAAATACTAACACACAGCTATACACACAGACACACACACAAGACATAAATACTAACTCACAGCTATACACACACACACACACACAAGACATAAATACTAACACACAGCTATACACACAGACACACACACAAGACATAAATACTAACACACAGCTATACACACAGACACACACACAAGACATAAATACTAACTCACAGCTATACACACACACACACACACACACACAGACACACACACACACACACACACACACACACTCACACACACAGACACACACACAGACACACACACACACACACACACTCACACACACAGACACACACACAGACACACACACACACACACGCACACATGACATAAATACTAACACACAGCTATACACACAGACACACACACAAGACATAAATACTAACACACAGCTATACACACACACACATATAAACATGTGCATGGCAACACTGTCACTCACACACACAGAGCCAAAAGTTCAATGTACATTTATTATCAAAGTACATATATGTCACCATATACCCTGAGATTCATTTTCTTGTGGCACACACGGTAAAGCCAAGAAACAGAACAGAATCAATGAAAGGCCACACCCAACAGGATGGACAAACAACCAATGTGCACAAATCCTTCAACCTGATGGCATGAACAAAGTTGTATGCTCTGATAATAGATGAATTTTGAACCTTTGAACCTCTGGTGGATTGGTGGAATTCATTGCCATGGGCATCTGTGGACCAAGTCGTTGGGTATATTTAAGGCAGAGGTTAGTAAATTATTGATAAGTCAGGGTGTGAAGAGTGAGTATCATAGAGATCTCTCTACTATCCATCGGGGACATTTATCAGGAGCACTGTGTACCCAGGGCCCTTAGCATTATCGAGGATCCCACCCATTCATCTAGCATTGTCTTTGACTTTGCACCATCACACAGGAGAATCCAATGCAGAAAGACAAGAACGGTCAGGATGGGAAACAGCTTCTTCCCTCAGGTTGAACTCCCTGTTGCATCGCGTTCAAAGTGTTACTGGTTAATCTGCTCTGTACCTTACAAAATTTAATTTATGCATTTTTATTTGTTTATTTATGCATAATTTCATACCAGATTTAATCCTTACTTTCCTAAATTACTGTACATTATATGTGTACTACTGTGCTTTACAGCCTGGTCTGAAGAAATGCTAATTTGTTGGATGGTATATATGTATGTAGTTAAATAACAATAAACTTGATATGGGGAGAAGGCAGAAGTTTTGGGCTGAGGGGGAGCAGATCAGCCATGATGAAATGATAGAGGAGACTCGATAGGCCAATTAGTCTAATTCTGCCCCTCTATCTGAAAGTCTTATGGTTTTCATTCGCTTTCAGTTGACACTATTGAAGTGGATGTGGCACGTAACTTGTGGATGGATCTCCAGGAAAGTTGTGGTTATTTCTGCCAATTGTGCCCACGATACTGGCCCTTCTATTTTAACCACATAGAAGCTTTGTTGGTTATTGTATCTCACACTTAATAATTTCATTCTCATATGAGTTACCTTTTCACCAGTATAACTTCTTAGTTGGATAGCTGCAGGCTTCAGTTCAGTATCAGAAATGCTGATCAAACTCATTTTGTGGAATGACTGAAATAGCCGAGCCAGTGTCCAATTCCATTTTAATTAATTTGCCGTTCACTTCTGGTGTAAGACATATTGCTTGTCTAATGTTAATTTTTACAAGCATGCAGATTAGTTTTCCTTTTGAAACTGAAACTTGGCTCTTTACCTTTTCTTCTTTCATTTGCAGTCAATGTCTGCCCAACATGATCTTTGTATGTGTCCTGCTTTGTTGCATTTTCTACAAGTTTCACCTTTAAACCTGCAATTGTATGTGAGCCCCTGCCATAATGGTAATACAGTTTATCATCTAGGCCAGTTTCTGTTTAATCGTTGCAATTTTGTTCATGCTCACTTTCATTCCAGACTACAACTCTCTCGCATCTCTGTCTGCAGTTTCCACTGAAACAGTGATTTCAACTGCCGTGTTAAATGTAAGTTGTGTTTCACTTAGGAACATTGTTGAATGCTTTCTTGGAAGATTCCTCAAATTATACAATTTCTTGGTGCATCATTGAGTCCATTATCGAACTGACAATGCTCAATTTCTTTAATTCAGCCACATACACCGACATGGACTCCCCTTCCTTTTGATTCCACTTATGAAACCTAAAGCGTTCTGTAATCAACAATGGTTTTGGTTCTAAATGTTCCTGTATTATTTTCACAATATCAGCCAACCCCTTTTGCCTGGATTGGTTGGAGAAGTCAAACTCATAAGCAAACTGTACACTTTTCCACCCAAAGCACTAGCAAAACTGGTACTTGTTTCTCATCAGCTATTCCATTTGTTTTCAGTTACCCATTGTGCAATCAAACATGTCTATGTTTCTGATGTACTCTGCCATCCCTGCTTTTTAAAAAAAATTTATTATCATCTGGTACTCATTGTTTATGAAGCCATAAATTCTTTCGTTTTCTGCCCTTTTTTATTCGATTGTTTTTCCTTTTCTGAAGACAACATGCTGCATGAAGAAATAAAATAATTGAGTTGTGCTTTTTTGAAACTAGACTGTTTCTCACTGTGCTTTTTAAAAACTTGAATGTCTCAGTGTGCTTCAACAGATAGGTAGACACCTCAAGTTCATTTTAAAAATACCTCTTTGCCAGTGTTATGTTTTTAAACTCCAAAACATAAAACTAATTAAAAAGAGAACAAGAGAGCTGAGAGGCGCAAGTCTTAGTTTGTTTTACTTTGAGCAGGATGCACACGTATCATATGGTAACATGTGCCATTTACATACTTTTATAGACAACTCACAATGCATTACATAAACAGAAAAGAATGCTAATCAAACAACATATTTGCAATATTGCGGGCTTATCACAATGTTATATCACAACAAAGAATTTTTTCAAATCTGGTCAATCATCTTTGGCAGCATGCACTCTCTCATCATTTAGGGCTCAAAGAGTTATCAGCAGTGGAGCGCTGCACTAGGGTGAATGAGTCTAACCAGACCCATTTAGAGGGACACCCTGGGCCCTGTGTGTCATATCCCAGGTGGGGAAAACATGCTGAACCAGGCCAGTTACAATGGAATGAAACATCACCTGTTGGAATTAGAATTAGAATCAGGTTTAAAATCATCAGCATATGTGGTGAAATTTGTTGTCTTTGCAGCAGCAGGACAATGCAATACCTCATAATAGAGGAAAAAACTGTGAAATACAGTAAGTATATATATAATAGTTAAATTAAATAACTAGTGAAAAAATAGAAATATAAAAAAGTGAGGTAGTATTTGTGGGTTCAATGTCCATTCAGAAATCTGATGGCAGAGGGGAAAAAGTTGTTCCTGAATCATTGAGTGTGTGCCTTCAGGCTTCTGTACCTCTTCCCTGATGGTAGCAATGTGATCGAGGTTATGACCTGGGTGATGAGGGTCCTTAATGATGGATGCCGCCTTTTTGAGGCATCAATCCTTGAAGATGTCCTGGATGCTATGTAGGCTAATGCCCATGATGGAGGTGACTGCATTTACAATTGCTTGCAGCTTATTTCACTTCTTTGCAGTATCCGCCCACCCCATACCAGACGGTGATGCAGCCAGTTAAAAGTGCTCTTCACTGTACATCTGTAGAAATTTGCCAGTGCTTTTGGAAACATACCAGATTTCCTCGAACTCCTAATGAAATATTGCCACTGCCGTGCCTTCGTTGTAGCTGCATTGATATGTTGGGTCCAGGATAGCTCCTCCGAGGTATTGACACCCAAGAATTTGAAATTGCTCACACCCTCCACTTCTGATCCCTCTTTGAGGACTGGTGTGTGTTTATTTTGTGGTTGTGGTGAACTACATATACCTGTCTGGACACGCCCCCTGCTGACTGCTCCTGTGGCTCCTCCCACAGACCCCTGCTGACTGCTCCTGTGGCTCCTCCCACTGACCCCTGCTGACTCCTCCCACTGACCCCTGCTGACTCCTCCCACAGACCCCTGCTGACTGCTCCTGTGACTCCTCCCACAGACCCCCTGCTGACTGTTCCTGTGACTCCTCCCACTGACCCCTGCTGACTGCTCCTGTGACTCCTCCCACAGACCCCCTGCTGACTGCTCCTGTGGCTCCTCCCACAGACCCCTGCTGACTGCTCCTGTGGCTCCTCCCACAGACCCCGGTATAAAGGTGATGGAGGTCTGAGCCCGGCCTCTCTGTCTCCAGGATGTAGTATGATGATCAATCACTGCTTGTTCCTTCTTCCAGTCAATAAAAGCCGATTCCTCGCCTTTACGTCTCAGAGTGAGTTATTGATGGTGCATCAGTGGTTAAGATCATTTGTGATTCTCCTGGTGAAGTTACTTGTGAGATCTAAACGAGACCCTGGTGCAATGTCACCAATGGAATTGTAATAGGCTTATTATTGTCACCTGTACTGAGGAACAGTGAAAAGCTTGTCTTGCCATAACTGTTCACACAGATCGATTCATTAAAGTTCAGAAGTTCAAAGGTCATTTATTCTCAAAGTATAGATATGACACCATATACAACCCTGATGTTTATTTTCTTGTGGGCATACTCAATAAATCTATAAAATAATAACCATAACAGAATCAACTAGGGTGTTCAACCAGAATGCAGAAGACAACAAACTGTGCAAATGCAAATATAAATAAACAATAAATAATGAGCACATGAGATAATGAGATAAAGCGTCCTTGAAAGTGAGTGCAATGGTTGTGGGAACTTCTTATTGATGGGGCAAGTGAAGTTGAGTGTAGTTTCACTATTTTATTCAAAAGCCTGATGGTTGAGGGGTAACAAACTGTCCTTGAACCTGGTGGTACAAGACCAGAGGCTCATGTACCTTCTACCTAAAGGTTTTGTGTGTGTTGTTCAAGATTTCCGGCATCTGCACAATCTTTTGGGGAGTCATTCAATAGTCTGATGACAGTGGGGCAGAAGCTGTCCTGAGACCGGTGGTACATGCTTTCAGGCTTTTTATCTTCTGCCCGATGGGAGAGAATCTCCGGGGTAGGTGGGTTCTTTGATTATTTATGCTGGCTGCTCCTCAGTGCCCTGAGGCAACGAGGAGCCGCCAGCACCTGACCGATTATAAGCAAGAGCAAATCTGCAGCTGCTGGAAATCCAAGCAACACACACACAAAGTGCTGGAGGAGCTCAGCAGGCCAGGCAGCAACTATGGAAAAGATTAAACAGTCAAAGTTTCGGGCTGAGACCCTTCATCAGGATTGGAGGGAAAAAAAATCAGAAGATGGGGAGGGAGGAAGAAGTATGAGGTAGGAGGTGATTGGTGAAACTGGGAGAGGAGGAGGGATGAGTTAGAGAGTTGGGAAGTCAGTTGCTGTAAGAGATACAGAGCTGGAGAAGGGGGAAGCTGATAGGACAGTGGGCCATGGGTGAAAGGGAAGGAGGGGGATAACCAGCGGGAGGTGATAGGCAGGTAAGGAGGTAGGGTAAGAGAGGGAAATGGGAATGGGGAATTGTGAAGGAGCCAGGCTGGGAAAATTTCCAGAAATCAGTACGTCAAGAAATCAATATTCATGCCATCAGGTTGGAGGCTAACAAGACGGAATGTAAGGGGCTGGTCCCCAAGCTGAGGAGTAGAGGAGGTCATAGACTAACAAGTCAGAATGGGACTGGGAGGTAGAATTGAAGTGGTTGGCCACCTGGAAATCCCTCTCCCATTCTGGCGGATGGCATGTTACAGATTACACTGGGCAACACTTTTTTTAGTGTTGCTTCCACAGAAAATTTGTTTATTTATGAAAGACCGCTTGAAGCTGAACATAAATATAATTTCAGACTACTCGTATCACATAGGAATTTGGAGAAACAAGAAATTAACTTTTATTGAATATAATGTGTTTACTTGTATAATGGTGCTAATGCGTTGCAATAGTTCAACTAAGCTAAAAATGTTTTGTTGAAGATTTTCATTTGTACTCAGTGTCTGAGGCTTCTTGCTTAAGTGTCCAACAATAATCAGCCAGTATTGATGGATTCCAGTTGTCCTGATTCCATTTCTCCATGACTGCAATATCCTGGTGAGACCATTCACCGTGCTCGTCACTGACAGCGCCAAGGTTTGCAGGGAGGAAGTCTAAATGGGAATGCAGAAAATGAATCTTTAGTGACATGTTGCACTTCATGGTTTTGTATGCTTGAAGCACGTTGTCAATGTAGTTTGGTGCTCCGTAATTGCCAAGAAAAATTTCAGTGCGATCCTTGAATGCCTTCTGTGCGATTTTCTCCAGTCTCACTAGAAGTTATTCAAATTGCCTGTCATTGATAACCTGCTTAATTTGTGGACCAACAAAAAAATGCCTTCTTTCTGAATTGAAATAACAAATGTGGGTGATTCCAAAAGAAAATGATACGTGACAGGGAAATTTCATGCTGATTTTCACGATCAGCTGCACAAAATCCATATGATATACACAAATCTTTGTTGTCCAGTGTTACACATTTCCACAGCTAGTGGAAAATCTCTAATAAGGAGAGTGGCCACCAGTGTTCACAACAAGAGCCCACAAGCAACAATGAAAACTCCTCAAGTCATCTCTTATTAGAGGTATAAATGCATTATGTCTCATCCTAGAGCCATGTTTACACAGCTCATTTCAGCCTTATTAATAATTTCACTTGCAAAATCAAACAGTGGTACTCTTGCCCAGTCAGATGAGTGCAATATGTTACATAATGAATATCTTCAATAAATATTATACAGCATATGAAGCCATCAGCATTCATTATTAATGGTACTTGTTACCATATACTGAAGTTTACTTTTTAGAACTGACATAAACATGGTTCTCTGATCCTTGAGAGAGTAATTACTACACCCGGTGCATTCTCTCTGTAATAGGGTTTAAAGGCTGGTCAAGCACCTCCGCATCATCCGCCTCAGGAAGGAGTTACCGGGGACCAAACATGTTAATTTCTATTCCCATTACCATTCCGACGTGTCGATCCACGACTTCCTTTTGTGCCAGGATGAGTCCACACTCCACGCCTGATATCCCATCCGGGGACCCTCCAACCTGATGACATGAATATTGATTTCTCCTTTCAGAGAACATATTCCCCCCTCACCTTTCTCTATTCCCCACTCTGTCCTTTCACTTCTTCTCACCTCCTATCACTTCCCCCTGGGTCCCCCCTCCTTCCCTTTCTTCTGTGGTCCACTCTCCTATCAGATTCCTTCTTCTCTAGCCCTTTACCCTTCCCACTCACCTGCCTTCACCTATCACATTCCAGATATCCTCCTTCCCCTCACACCACACATTTTTTATCCAGGCATCTTCCTCCTTCCTTCTCAGTCCTGAAGAAGGGTCTTGGCCTGGCATGTTGACTGTTTACTCTTTTCCATAGATGCTGTCTGACCTGCTGAGTTCTTCCAGCATTTTGTGTGTTTTTTTTAACGATTTCCACCTCTTTGTACATGTCCCACCTTGGACTGAATGATGGTCACCTGGAGTTTGGAGTAGGCTTGAATCCCACTTCTGACACCGTGTTGTGTTCTTTCTTGAGGGAGAGTGCAGAGCACACCAGGACGCCATCATGCAGGATATTGAACTGAACCTTGCTGACAACACTGCCTGTGCAGTATGTGATCTCCTATGTGGGAGCAGCTAGCTGAGTGGCATAAGAATAACACTATTAACTATCCACTACAAGGTCTGTCAGTCTTGTTTGCTCAACTGTTTAAACATCCACTTCCTGTCCTGACAATGCTGTTGTCAAATCTACTGTATAATGATAGGTAAATTCCTATATGCGCATCACTCCCTGGGCTCAGGACCTGGACTATTTTGTTGCACAATACGTGGAGTAGAGAGCGAGTTTGAAAATCTGGCAGGGTCAAAGGGTCAAAATGGTGAGGGTGAAGCACTGCAGGAGGATGGCAGAGGAGGAGTGCCAAGAGTGGTGGGGTATGTTTGGCACGGGTGCAGGCACCCTGAGACACCAGGCAAAGTCATTTGATTGCAAGCAATTGGTTTATTGATCATTACAGAATGTCTCTGTGCTGCTTCCTACTCCCTCCCCTCTCCCTTCTCCTTTTCCCAACCATGATCTTTCTCTCCCTGCTCCCTTCCACAATATAGACCCATATCAGAATCAGGTTTATCATCACTCATATATATCAGGAAATTTGGGTTTTTTTTGCGGTAGCAGTACAGTGCGATATATAAAATTACTGTAGTCCTGTGCAAAAATCTTCAGCATCCTAGTTTATATATGTGTGCCTAAGACTTTTTTACAGTACATCTCCAGCGAGTCACGTGTAGATTACTTGCTGTGAAATACAACTTAAAGTAAGAGGGTACAGACTGGATGTGGTCGACATGCAGAGGGTGTTTCCCAAAGTGGGGGAATATAAGGGCATTCCTTTAAAACGGAGATGAGGAAGAACTTCTTTAGCCAGAGAGCAGTTAATCTGTTGCCATAGAGGACTGTGGAGCCCAGGTAATCAGGTACATTTGAGAGTGATAATGATTTAAAGATAAACTTATTTGTCACATGTCTATCGAAGCATTGGAACACACAGCGAAATGCATCACTGACATCAAATCATCGACGATTGTGCTGGGCAGCCCACAACTCGCCATTGAGTCATTGAGGAGTTCAACACAGATATAGGCCATTTGGCCTATCTAGTCTATTCCAAGCTATTTAAACTGCACCAGGACCATAGCCCTCCATTCCCTACCATCCACGTGACGATCCAAACTTCTCTTAAACGTTGAAATCGAGCTCACGTGCACCACTTGTGCTGGCAGCTCGTTCCACACACTCACCACCCTCTGAAAAGAGAAGTTTCCCCTTATGTTCCCTTTAAACTTTTCTCCTTTCTCTCTTAACCCATGATCTTTAGTTGTCGTTCAACCCAAACTCAATGGAAAAAGCCTGCTTGCATTTACCCTATCTAGACCCCTCATAATTTTGTTTACCTCTATCAAATCTCCTCTCAGTCTTCTACGCTTCAGGGAGTAAAGTCCCAACCTGTTCAATCTTTCCTTATAATCCAGGTCCTCCAGACCTGACAACATTTGTGTAAAGTTTTCTCTGTACTCTTTCAGCATTATTTACATCCTTCCTGTAGGTAGGTGACCAAAACTGCACACGATTAGGCTATATGTCTTTGGAATGTGGGAGGAAACTGGAGCACCCAGATGGTCATGGGGAGAACATAGAAACTCCTTACAGGTAGTGGCCGGACTTGAACCCTAACTGGTGACCGCATGTGTTGGAAAGTGATGCACCAACTACCAACTGCTGTGCTACAGTGCCACCCCGCCCCCCCAGGCAGAGATTGATAGGCTCTTGATTGATAAGGGGATTAATTTCTACGGGGAGAAGGTGGTAGAACAGGGCTGAGAAAGAAATTAAATAACAGAGAAGGCTGGATGGGTCAAAGGGCCTATCTCTGCTCCTATGTCTTCTGTGTCTTATTGACTTATGGTCATGTGGACCAATTCAGCAGATCATCGGAGTGCAACAGGAACAGTACTTGATCGGTCAAAAGAAAGGTATAATTCTGGTCTTCCATGTGCTTTCACAGAGTGCCGAATGGAGTGAGATATACCTGTTCAGAATCAGAATCAGGATTAATATCATCGGCATTTGTCATGAGTTTTGTGAACTCTGCGGCAGCAGTACAATGCAGTACTTGATAAAGAGAAATAGCTGGAAATTACAGTAAGTATATAGGTGTATATTAAATAGTTATATTAAATAAGCAGTGCAAATAAATAGGAAATAAAAATTAGTGAGGTCGTGTTTATGGGTTCAATGTCCATTCAGAAATCTGACGACAGAGGGGAAGAAGCTCTTCCTGAATCGCTGAGTGTGTGTCTTCAGGCTCCTGTACCTCCTCCCTGATGGTAGCAATGAGAAGAGGGCAGACCTGGGTGATGGGGTCCTTGATGATAAATGCCACCTTTTTGAGACATCACTTCTTAAAGATGTCTGAGATGATGGAGCTGACTAATTTTCCACTGCAGCTTACTTTGATCCTGTGCAGTAGCCCCTCCCCCCCCACATATCGGATGGCGATGCAACCAGTCAGAATGCTTTCCACGGTACATCTGTAAAAATCTGCAAGCGTTTTAGATATCATACCAAATCTCCTCAAACTCCGAATGAAATATAGCCGCTGTTCTACTTTTTCACAGCTGCTTCGATATGTTGGGACCAGGTTAGGTCCTCGGAGATACTGACACCCAGGAACTTGAAACTGCTCACTGTCTCCACTTCTGAAGACTGGTGTGTGTTCCCTCGTCTTACCCTTCCTGAAATCCAGGATCACGTCTATGAGCTGGTGGTTCTCATCTACCTGATTGTTCACTGCTGACCTGGACCCTTAGCGGTGCTGAGTGAGAAGTGCTGTCTCTGTAGGCACCCAAACAATGAACTGTCCAGCTGTGTATGAACATGGTGCAGGAAGAGCTGGCAATGCCCTGGAGGGAGATCTAATGTTGCTTCCAAAGGGAGCTAACCTGACGATATCCAGAGTTCCTTCTCTGATCTGGTGGTTCCCTCTCACCTCCTGAGGCAGAGTGAGCATTCTGTCCTCCCCCTCTGGACCCAGCACGAGGAGAGGATCAGTGCTGCCCCATGCAGCTCTGTAGAACACCGGCTGTGCATATTCACTGATGAGCTGGCCGTCACGACCCTTGCTCAGAGGGGGTGGCAGATCTCCCCGCTCTCAAGAGCAATTGCGCATCTTAGGCATTTTAAAAATAAACCTTCTCAATAGACGCCCAAATTATAGACTTTGCTTCAGTAATATGTTTCAGCTTTGAAATCTCACAGGCCAGCCTCTCTGATGAGATAGAAGTACGCCGCTCCATGAGCGATGAAATTAGAAATGGATTTATAATAGGTTGGTGCATGATGTGGTCCTTGCAGCTGTCTCAGCTCGATTCATGAAAGATAGATCTCTTCTTTGCCCATTGGTCTCACCACGTGCAATTTGGATTTCTTAATCGGTCAACTAAATTATTCAGTTTATATTAACACTGAGAACATTTGAAAGCTCACTATTTCTACAATCTTGGATTTAAAATAGCCCACACTGCATGAATCCCAACTATTCTCCTCTGTGTCGTTCAGATTTAGTGTCTGGTACGGAAGCTCTAACGTACAGGACCAGAAAAAGCTGCAGAGGGCTGTCGACTCAGCCAGCTCCATCAAGGGGAAACCCTCACGAGCTTCGAAGACTTCCTCAAAAAGCACTGCCTCAAGAGGCTGCTATCCCTCGTAAAAGAACTCCCACGCTTTCTTCTCACTACCACCATCAAAATGGGGGTACAAGGACCTGAAGACACCCACTCTAGGTTCCAGGAATAGCTTCTTCCCCTCAACAGTCAAATCTCTGAATGGACCATGAACACCACTCACTATTCTGTGCACCGCACACACTGCAAGGATCCGGGCCCGAAACGTCGGCTCTTAAGTCCTGTCTGTAGATGTTGCCTCATCTGCTGAGTTCCTCTAGCATCTTGTGTGCATTATTCTGGATTTCCAGCATCTGCAGAATCCCATGTGTTCATTACTTTGCTCTCTTTTTGCACTATTTATTTATTTATTTTTTAAAATATTTCATATTGTAACTTCTTAGTTGTCAGGGTGGAGAAGATGCTCTACACAAGGAGGTGCAAGGTTCTCCTTCCTTCTGCTAACCTGCAGATCACCCTTGGGCTTGGGCAAGGTGTAGCACCTGCGTAGCCCCTCCCCGAGCAGGGTCACCTGAAGTCACGGCAGCAGGTGGCGGATGGTTGTGTGAGCAGCTGGTTCATCTCAAATCCTGGTTACGCGACCACTGACGCCAGGCAGACCATCTCCGAAGAGTGTTGGTAATGGCTGGGGGACGGGGGGATGGGGGGGGGGGGGGCGGGGGGTCACCTGTCTTGTAAAGAAACAGCCCAGAAGAAGGCAATGGCAAACTACTTCTGTAGAAAAATTTGCCAAGAACAATCATGGCCATTGAAAGACATGGGCATATAGGTAGATAGATACCTTATTGACCCTAAAGGAACTTAAAGTCATGGAAGCATTACAAGTGTACAGATATAAATATTAGAGAAGTAGAAAGAATAAAAAATAAGTTACTACAAACAGTCTAACAGCAGGAGGTCATCGCTTCCCCGGCTATAGGTTGACTCATTGTAGAGCCTAATGGCCGTGGGTAAGAATGAGCACTCTTTGGGAGCAGCAGTGTTGTCTTAGATGATGATGATTGTAACATATAGTTTATGTATTGCACTATACTGCTGCTGCAAAATAACAAATTTCACAATATATGCCGGTGATAGTAAACCAAGCTCTGATTCAGGATCCCAACTGTTGAGAAGCTGTCCTCAAGGTCAGTAGGGTCATAATTGTCATGGTGATGGTTCAAGAGTATTGGGATACTCTTAAGAAACTAATCTCTTGCTCTTGTCCGAGGCCAGGAGGTACAAGGGGAGTCCATAATACCATAAAACTAAGCCATAGTTTCTTACCTACACAGCCACCAACAGCTGGAAGGGGAGAGTCCAAAGGAGGTTTATGACCCCCTGGAATATGTTTGATGGCTCCGGAGTTCTGCAGGAGGAGGAGGAATCTCACTGAAGCCTCATGAACATTGAAAGCCACGGATAAAGTGGAAGTGCAGAGGATGTTTCCCCATAGCGGGAGTGTCTAGGAGCAGAGGGCATGGGGGGGGGGGGGAAGAGATCCCTTAAGAAAGGGAGGTGAGGAGGAATTTCTTTCGCCAGAGGATGGTGAACCGTGGAATTCATTGCAACAGATGGCTGTGGATGCCAAGTCATTGGCTATACTTCGAGTGGAGGTTGATAGGTTGTTGATTAGTAGGGGCGGTTAAAGGTTATGAGGAGAAGACAGGAGAATGGGGTTGAGAGAGATAATAAATCAACCATGATGGAATGGTGAAGCAGCTTCGATGGGTTGAATGGCCTAATTCTGCTGTTGTGTTTTATGGCATTACAGTGGGTAAACAGGATAGCTCTTGGACAAAAGTGGATTCAATAAAATGAATTTTACAAAAATGGGATTATAGTAGAATTGTATTCGATGGGCTGAAGAGCCTTTAGTACATTGTCCAAGATGCGCGTCAACTTTGGCAAGCAGTCTTGAAGATAAAGCTTCCGAAATATTCAACAGGTAAGATTGGGGGAACAATTTCCAAGTTTTATTTCTTAAAATTAAAATCCTGAAGAGGTTGAACTGAGCCCAGTATCAGTCACCAAAGAGTCAAAGGACTGCAGAAAGAGGCATAATTGATGGCACATCTCTGGAGCTCTGGGATTAGCAGAGACTTGTGGAGTTATACAGCAGGGAGGAGAAGCATTCAGCCTGTTGTTCACTGAAAGATCTCAGTGCTACATCCTTACTCTACCGTCATGTTCCCTTGAATTTTCCCCAATTTGTTCCACACTCCTGTTCTACCTTTATGGTCCTGTGGATGTTCAAAGTTCAAAGTAAATTTATTATCAAAATACATGTATGTCACCATATACAACCCTGAGATTCATTTCATTGTGGGCATACTCAATAAATCTAAAGAATAATAACCATGACAGAATCAATGAACAAGCACACCAATTATGGTGTTCAACCAGAGTGCAGGTCAATAAAAACCTGTGCAAATACAAAAAGAAATATTATACTAAGCAAGAAATAAATATTGAGGAAATGAGATGAAGAGTCCTTAAAAGTGAGTCCATTGGTTGTGAGAACATTTCAGTGAGGGGGCAAGTGAAATTGAGTGAAGGAGCCTGATGGTTGAGGGCTAGTAATTGTTCTTGATCCTGGTGGAGTGAGTCCTGAGGCTCCTGCACCTTCTTCCTAATGGCAGCAGTGAGAAAAGAACATGTATGGGTGGTGGAGGACCCTGATGATGGATGCTGCTTTCTTGTGACAGAGTTTCATTTAGATGAAACCCTGTCACAGGAAATGGTTGCAAGGGCTTTACTCTTGCTGGACTGGGCCGTATCCTCTACTTTTTCTGGGATTTTCTGTTCAAGAGCATTGGTGTTCCCATACCTCCTTCCCAAAAAAAAAAATGATATGCATCCCTCTGGAAATAGCATGTTGTTTCAGTTCTCAGGAACTATGTTTCACATCATTGCAATTCACTGCATCTGCTGTCATGTCTCTCTACTGGATAGTCAGAGTGATTCTCCCAAGTTGGATGTGTGGAAATGTCAGTGACTGGAGGGCATGGACTTACATTGAAAGTTTAGGGAGATTTGTAAGGCAAGTCTTTTGACACAGAAAGAGGTAGGCTCCTGGAAGAAGTGCTAGAGGCAGATGCACTGTGAGAAGAATTGCTGCAAGGTCAGAATCAGACCTCCTGTCACTGGCATGAAATGTATTGTTTTGAGGCAGCAGTTCAACATAATATGTAATAACAGAAAAAATACGTCAATTACAGTCAGTATAAAAAGTAGTTAAATTAAATAAGTAATGTACAAAGAAAAGAAAGTAGCGAGGTAGTGTTCATGGGTTCAACATCCATTCAGAAATCTGATGGCAGAGGGAAGAAGCTGTTTCTGAATCACTGAGTGTGTGTTTTCAGGCTTCTGTACCCCTTCCTGATGGTCGCAATGAGAATAAGGCATGACCTGGTTGATGGGGGTCCTTAATGATGGATGCCTTCTTTCAGAGGCATCACTCCTTGAAGATGTCCTGGATACTGCAGGAGCTAGTGCCCATGATAGAGCTGATTGAGATTACAACTTTCTGTTGCTTATTTTGATCCTGTGCAGTAGCCCCCCACCCCCAATCACCCCCATACCAGACGGTGATGTTGCTGGTCAGAATGCTCTCCACGGTACATCTATAGAAATTTGTGAGTGTCTTTGGTGGTGTACCAAATCTCTCCAAACTCCTAATGGAATATAGCCACTGTTGTGCTTTCTTCACAGCTGCATCAGTATGTTGGGCCATTCAGAAATCTGATAGCAGAGGGGAAGAAGCTGTTCCCAAAATGTTGTTTCTGGGTCTTTGGGCTCTTGTCCTCATTACTGCCATCAGGAAGGAGATACATGTCCAGGAAAGTGGGCTGCCTTAACGATGGATACCACCTTCTTGAGGCACAGCCTGTTGAAGTTGTCTCAGAACTGGATGGCAGAGGGAAGGAAGCTGTTCCCGAATCACTGAGTGTGTGGCTTCAGGCTCCTGGACCTCCTTCCTGATGGTAGCAATTAGAAGATGGCATGTCCTGGGTACTGGGGGTCCTTAATAATGGACCTGCTTCTTGCAGCACTGTTTGCTGTAGATGTCCTCGATTGTGGGGAGGGTTGTGCTCATGATGGTTGAGTGTACACCTCTCTGCAGACTGTTTCAGTCTTGTGCATTGGAGCCTCTATCCCTGGCAATGATGTAACCAGTCATAACGCTGTCCACGGTGCTCTGATAAAATTTGAGAGAGTCTTTGATAACATACCAATTCTCATAAAGTCCCAGAGTCATAGAAAAGTGCAGCACAGAAATAGGCCCTTTGGCCCATCTAGTCCCTGCTGAGCCATTTAATCTGCCTACTTCCATCAGCCTGCATCAGGATCATAGCCCTCCATACCCCTACCATCCACGTACCTATCCAAACTTCTCTTAAATGATGAAATCGAGCTCGCATGCTCTGCTTGCGCTGAAAGCTTGTTCTACACTCTCACCATCCTCTGAACAAAGAAGTTTCCTCTCATGTTCCTCTTAAACATTTCACCTTTCACCCTTAACCTAAGACTTCGGGTTGTGGCCCCACCAACCTCAGTCGATAAAGCTTGCTTGCATTTACCCTGTCTATACCCTTGATCAAATCTTTTCTCAGTCTTCTACATTCTAAGCAATAAAGTACTAAGCTATTCAATCTTTCAACATAACGCAGGTCCTCCAGAGCCTGTAACATCCTTGTAAATTTTCTCTGTAGTCTTTCAACTTTATTTACATCTTACATGACCAAAGCTGCTCACAATATTCCAGATTAGGCCTCACCAACACCTTATACAACTTCAACATACCTCCCATACTCAGTAGCTTGATTTATAAAGGCCAATGTACCAAAAGCTTCCTTTATTACTCGATTAACCTGTGACGCCATCTCCTCCACCTGCTAATGAACTATGAGGACAGATTCATGAACAGACAGGGAACGGAGCAGTGTCAATCCCATGGAGACAAATGGGCTTAGTTTTATCAGAGCTAGTATAGATCTGATGGGCCAAAGGGCCTGTTCCTGTGCTGTCCTGGGCTATCACCTACCCCTTAACTAATGGTCGGAGATCTGTGCTCCCTGCTGGCAGAATAAATCTCCTTCTTCAAAGCCTTTAGAGATTTCGAACAACTTGCTAATGCTTTTCTTGACTGGTCCTGTTCTAAGATCACTCTCAGCACCTCTAGGCTTTCCACCTGATTTGAAGGCTCTCGCCTGCGGTCAGTATAAAATTAGATCCCGTGCAAGTGTATAACTTGGAGCTGCAGTAGTCAGTAAATAGTTCTGGGTGAATCTTTCCATTAGTTCTGAGAAGCAACCTTTCCTGACTTCCCTGGAGAAGGTGAGGGTGAACAATCTTTCAGAGACATTGGAAGTGTTCTTGCAGGGAGAGAGGTACAAGATTTAGACTCCGAGTTCTGCCGACTTCTTAAACCAACAATCCATAATTGCTTTCTTCAAAACCACACGTCTTTATTCATCAAATATGTCTCATTAAATACACTGCTTTAAATAATCTGGTTTAGTTTTAGAACATAAAGATTTATGTTTGACATAATGTTGCACTTTCAAATGCCTCACAAACATATATCCTGGACTGAGAAAGGTCAATAATGAGTTTGTAAATTGGCCTGTTTAAAAAGACATTTAATCAAACAGCTCGCCACGATACAGTCTGGTTTCTGCAGTTCCCAGCTGAAACCAATTTGCAAATCTTCCTGCTCATCATTTGCTGGTGCACGGTGCACCCCACTGAACCCAAACCCCTCTGTCTCTTCGCCAGTCCTAACACACTGGCGCGGACAGTTTAAGTACGTCAAACTCTGTTTTTTCTCTTCCCTGACTCTCTGCCCACAGACTGTTGCAGATACACCGATGTGAAAAAGCTTGTCTGGAAATTCAGATTATAAAACACAAGAGATTCTGCAGATGCTGGAAATCCAGAGCAACACACAAAATGCTGGAGGAACTCAACAGGTCAGGCAGGAGGGGAATGAACAGTTGATGTTTTGGCTCTTCATCGGGACTGGAAAGGAAGGTGCAGAAGCCAGAATAAGAAAGTGGGGTGGAGGGGAGGGAGTGTCAGCTGGTACCCGGCATTTACAGAGGGACCACTGAGCACTGCTGTTCAGGGGTACTTTGTATGAGTGTCCAAATGAGTGCCACATTTGCTGGCAATGTGACAGATGTGCTTTATAAAATTATTTATTCCTTTTTTGTTACCTTCTCAATCCCGCATCATCATTATGTACCATGTTGTAAGACGTGGGTGATCATGGTCTATATGACCATGGTTGTTCTTGGCAAGGTTTTCTACAGAAGTGGTTTGCTATTGTCTTCTTCTGGGCAGTGTCTTTACCAGGTGGGTGACCCCAGCCATTATCAATACTCTTCAGAGATTGTCTGCCTGGTGTCAGTGGTCACATAACCAGGACGTGTGATCTGCACCGGCTGCTCGTACAATCGTCCACCACCTGCTCCTATGGCTTCACGTGACCCTGATAGGGGCTGGGCAAGCAGGTGCTACACCTTGCCCAAGGATGACCTGCAGGCTGGCAGAGGGAAGGAGCGCCTTACACCTCCTTCCCAAAACAAATCAAGTCAAGTTTATTGTCATTTAACTATATACATGTATACTGCAAAACAACAAATTTCTTCAGGCCAGGGTGTAACGCACAGTACAAATATCAAAATGGTCATTTGTCAGTCTTTCTTTAAGCATCGCTTTTCATTAATTCTTTTGCATTCTTTATTTTCCCTGTAAATGCCTGCAAGAAAATGAATCACAAGGTCGTTTATGGTGACACATGTGTACTGTGATAAGAAATTTACCTGGAACATTGTACTTTGAACTTTATGCTAGGGATGGCTGTATTTTTCTCCAACCATTCCCCCATCTTCCTCTCCCTTCAACAATAAAGATGGATCAAGTTTTTTTTCTAATTACCTAGACACCCTCACAATGTCCAGTATTCAGAGTCCTGGAGGTGATTTCGTATTTACACTGACTCTCCAGTGCTCTTGTCTCAGAAGACTGTTCCAGCTTCCTTATTAGGAATTCCAAATTAACTTTGAAATGGGTAGTGGGGAAGCAACTCTGCAGGGTTAGCCAGTTACTAAGCAATCACAACCAGGATTAATTTTGGGAATGTTTCTCCTTGTTCCTCTCCATACCTCAGGCTCTGTGCCTTGGGTACCCTATATTTAGTGGTAGTGTGTGAGCCGACAAGGGAGCTGGGACCAACATGAAGATGCTGACCTACAAGACTAAAAGACCATAAGATATAGGAACAGAATTAGGCCATTTGGCCCATCGAGTCTGCTCTGCCATTTCATCAAGGCCGATCCAATTTCCCTCTCAGCCCCAATCTCCTGCCTCCTCCCCGTATCTCATCATGTCCTGACTAATCAAGAGTCTATCAACCTCTGCCTTAAATACATGGAAAGTCATGGCCTCCACGCGGCAACAAATTCCTCAGACCTTCCTCTCTAAAGAAATTCCTCCTCATCTCTATTCTAAAAGAACACCTTTCTATTCTGAGGCTGTGTCGTCTGGTCTTAGACTTTCTCCCACCATAGGAAACATCCTCTCCACATCAAGGCCTTTCACCATTTGATGGGCATCCCTCATTCTTCTGAATGCTCGTGAATACAAGATAGATAGATAGATAGATAGATATTTTATTCATCCCCATGGGGAAATTCAACTTTTTTCCAATGTCCCATACACTTGTTGTAGCAAAACTAATTACATACAATACTTAACTCAGTAAGAAAATATGATATGCATCTAAATCACTATCTCAAAAAGCATTAATAATAGCTTTTAAAAAGTTCTTAAGTCCTGGCGGTAGAATTGTAAAGCCTAATGGCATTGGGGAGTATTGACCTCTTCATCCTGTCTGAGGAGCATTGCATCGATAGTAACCTGTCGCTGAAACTGCTTCTCTGTCTCTGGATGGTGCTATGTAGAGGATGTTCAGAGTTTTCCATAATTGACCGTAGCCTACTCAGCGCCCTTCGCTCAGCTACCGATGTTAAACTCTCCAGTACTTTGCCCACGACAGAGCCCGCCTTCCTTACCAGCTTATTAAGACGTGAGGCGTCCCTCTTCTTAATGCTTCCTCCCCAACACGCCACCACAAAGAAGAGGGCGCTCTCCACAACTGACCTATAGAACATCTTCAGCATCTCACTACAGACACTGAATGACGCCAACCTTCTAAGGAAGTACAGTCGACTCTGTGCCTTCCTGCACAAGGCATCTGTGTTGGCAGTCCAGTCTAGCTTCTCGTCTAACTGTACTCCCAGATACTTGTAGGTCTTAACCTGCTCCACACATTCTCCATTAATGATCACTGGCTCCATAGGAGGCCTAGATCTCCTAAAGTCCACCACCATCTCCTTGGTCTTGGTGATATTGAGACGCAGGTAGTTTGAGTTGCACCATATCACAAAGTCCTGTATCAGTTTCCTATACTCCTCCTCCTGTCCATTCCTGACACACCCCACTATGGCCGTGTCATCAGCGAACTTCTGCACATGGCAGGACTCCGAGTTATATTGGAAGTCTGATGTGTACAGGGTGAACAGGACCGGAGAGAGTACGGTTCCCTGCGGCGCTCCTGTGCTGCTGACCACCGTGTCAGACCTACAGTCTCCCAACTGCACATACTGAGGTCTATCTGTCAAGTAGTCCACTATCCAATCCACCATGAGAGAGTCTACTCCCATCTCCGTTAGTTTGTGCCTTAAGATCTTGGGCTGGATGGTGTTAAAGGCACTAGAGAAGTCAAGGAATGTAACAACTGACCCTATCTAGGTGAGAGAGTGATTTGTGCAGCAAATACGTGATAGCATCCTCCACTCCCACCTTCTCCTTATACGCAAACTGAAGAGGATCCTGGGCGTGCCTGGTTTGTGGCCTCAGATTCTGTATTATCAGCCGCTCCATGGTCTTCATCACGTGCGACGTCAAGGCAACAGGTCTGAAGTCATTCAACTCCTTTGGTTGTGGTTTCTTCGGTACCGGGACAATACAGGATGTTTTCCACTGTCTGGGTACTCTTCTCTGCTCCAGGCTCATGTTGAAGATGCGCTGTAGTGGTTCTCCCAGCTCAGTCGCACAGGCCCTCAGTAATCGTGGGGAAACTCCATCCGGTCCAGCCGCCTTGCTGGTACAGATCTTCCTCAGTTGACCTTCCACCTGTGCAGCCGTAATCCTGGGCGTGGGCAAGGTCTCCTGTGAGTGGCTATTTTCCTGTGAGGGAAGTAAGCCTGGTGTGGATTTCTGCGGTGAGGATGAGATTGAGCTGTCGAACCTGTTGAAGAAGTTGTTCAGCTGGTTCGCTTTCTCCACATCTCCACTTATGTTCGCCCCCCGCTTTGCACCGCATCCGGTGATGATCTTCATCCCATCCCACACCTCCTTCATGCTTTTTTTCTGCAGCTTTTGTTCTAGCTTCCTCCTATACTGCTCCTTTGCCCCCCTTATCTGTACTCTGAGTTCCTTCTGAACTCTTTTAAGCTCCAACCGATCACCATCTTTAAAGGCCATCTTTACAAGCCCAAAGCCATCAGGCACTCTTCACGTAACAAGCCATTCAATCCTGGAGCAACACACACAAAATGCCGGTGGAACGCTGCAGGCCAGGCAGCCTCTATAGGGAGAAGCACTGTCGACGTTTCGGGACAAGACCCTTCTTCGTGTTTGCATTCAATCCTGGAATCATTTTTGTGAACCTCCTTTGAACCCTCTTCAGTTCCAGTATATATAACTGCACCAGTCCAATGAAATAACGGCCACACAACATACAGACGTCCTTGAAGATTTATTTTATTTCTCTCTCTCTTTCTTCAGTAGACACCGTGAAAACTACAAGAAAATAAAGGTCGTAAAAGGTTTGAAACATACATCTCTCAGTCTTCTAAAGTTTCTCAAGCTAGTGTCCGCCGATAAACAGGCCCAAACGTGTTAGCACAACAGAAGGGTGCTGAAATGAAATAAATCACTAAAAACACATCACACTGTCCATATACAAGCACATCAACAACATGGTTCAGAATATATAAATAAGTAAAACAATTACCGTGTGCGCCTCTTGGACCATGTGCAAAATAAGGTTATTTTAGGGCCTCTGCTTCCATGTTGGTTCTGACCACAGTCAAGCCTTTATTAAACTATGGTCATGTGACCTGTTAAACTCTGGTCACGTGACCCATTAAACTCTGGTCCTTAAATAAAACCTTACATAAAATATTTTAAGATGATAAAACAATCATGAATTTGTGACAAAAACAGGTAAAATAAACATCTCAATGAAACCTGTCTCTGAGACAGTTACAGTATATCCTTCCTAAGATAAGGGCCTAGAACTGCTCACAATACTCCAAGTGAGGCCTCACCAGTGCTTTATAAACCCTCAACATTAGATCCTTGCTTTTATATTCACGTCCTCTTGAAATGAATGCAACATCACCTGCTCGGTAAGAAGTAAGCTCCCTCCTTCTGTGTGTCTGCAGTCACCTTCCATTCCTTCTGGGTTATGAGCAGAAGCTGAAAATCCTGATGGAGCTGGAATAGCTTTCATGGCCTAGTTAGTGATGAACTCTCACAGTGCCCGGCTGTCTGAGGTTGTTTAAATATGCATCCTGCCTTATTAATACACCATATTCCCTGCTCTATCTCGGAGACCTCATCTTCCCACTTCCAGCCATAGTGTGCCTTTCCCACCTGAAACTGCCAACTGTTGTCAAATCATCTGTAGTTCCAGGTGGTGCAGCCTCCCCAGCATCCAGGACATCTTCAAGCAGTACCTCATAAAGCCGGTGTCCATTATGAAGGACGCACGTCATTCAGAACTGGCTGCAGCACCGTCTGGTGTGGCGGTGTGTGTGTGGGGGGTTGTAGTGGGAGTTACTGCACAGGATTGAAATGGGCTGCAGAAGGTTATAAACTCAGTCAGCTCCATCATGGGCACCAGCATCCGTGGTATCCATGACATCCTCAAGGAGGGATGCCTCAAAAAGACTGCATCTGCATCAAGGGCCCCCAGCACCCAGGACATGCCATCTGAATGCTATTCAGGTACAGCTTCTTTCCTTCTGCTATCGGATTTCTGAATGGATATCGAACCCATGAACCCTCCCTCACTATTCTTCCATACTTAAATGATTTAATATAAAAATAAATAAAAAGAATATACAAGATGTAAATAAGGTTGAAAGAGTACAGAGCAAATTTGCAAAGATGTTGATGGGTTTGGAGGGCCTGAGTTTATATAGAAAGATTGAGTAGGTTTGGAGTTTATTCCTTGGAATGTAGAAAATTGAGAGACTTGCTAGAGGTATTCAGGATTATCATAGATAGGGTAAAGAAAGTAATGCATTTTCCACTGAGGTTGGGAGAGCTTACAACTAGAGGTCATGGGTTAAGAGTGGAAGGCAAAAAAGTTTAAAGGGGAACATGACAGGAAACTTCTGCATTCAGAGGGTGGTGAGAATGTGGAATGGGCCACCGGCGTAAATGGTGCATGTGAGCTCGATTTCAGTGTTTATGAGAAGTTTGGATAGGTACATGGATGGTAGGGCTATGGGGGGGGGGGGGGTCATGATCCTGGTGACTCTATGACACTATAAACCTCTTACTATCATTTACAATAGTTGTTTCTATGTAGTGCATCGTACTGCTGCCACACAGGAACAAATTTCATGACATATGGTGGTGATGTTAAACGGGATTCTGATTTTAAAAAAAGATACGGGGATTTTACGGAATCTACTCGATAAACGGCCTGACTCTCATCTCTGCATAGTCAGGTTGTTTGGCACAGCTTTGTGGGTTGAAGTGCCTGATTTGTGCTGTAGGTTTTCTATGTTTCTATGCATTTATCGCTAAAACATTGCAGAATAATTCCCACAGAGCACTCTTGGATCTCTGTTTATTTTCTGATCCTTAAGGTTCTTCTGGGAGTCAGGAATGACGAGCAATCTTAATTCTAAGATTTCCACTTACTTTTAAATACGACTAAACATACAAATTGGAAGCTAAGAAACAGTGAGAAGAGGTAAATGCACAACAAAGACAAAAGAACAAAATTCATTGTCGTCTGAACCCTTAGAGCCTAGGCGGCACATGGGGCTTCATAAAGAACAGAATCCATCACTTCTGTAGATAAGCAGAGGAGAATTACTTAGATAGAGATAAACTAGTTAATTGGCTATGTAATTAAAAAAATTGCATGAAATGGCAAACATGTTACTACCTAGCCAATGAGAAAGGTGATA
Source organism: Hemitrygon akajei (assembly GCF_048418815.1). Lineage (NCBI taxonomy): Eukaryota > Metazoa > Chordata > Chondrichthyes > Myliobatiformes > Dasyatidae > Hemitrygon > Hemitrygon akajei. Next base: position 103,104,190 of record NC_133135.1, on the reverse strand, counting down.
ACCCATTCGTTTAGCTGCTATACCGCTTTCTGACAGTGAGTGGGGATGGACCACCACATATTGTAAAAAAAATACACAAGTTTGTTAAAAAGTACAGATCTTATAAAAAGTATTATTTTTTTAAAAAGCGGTTTCCAACAGCACGAACACACAACAAAACACCCTAAGCTGCTTCAGAGATGTCTAGTTGAGTGACAACTGACTTCAAGGTGCACATGGAGATAAACGAATCCTGGGCAAGGTTTAAAGGAATGATTTGTTGTGTCAGGTTGAATGTTAGGACTGTTAATAAATTAATGGAGGGTGAGGTTTGGTTTGGTTTTTTGTTAATTGTCATATTGTATATACCGTGATACAATGAGAAGCTTTTTTTACCGCCCATACACAAGTATACTGAGGAAATAAAAAGAAAAGTTATAAGGAAAGGTTGAATAGGTTTGGGGTTAATTGCCTGGATCAAAGGAGAATGAGGGAGATTTTATAGAGGTACACAGAATTATTATCATCATAATGTGCTGTCTTTCTGTGACCATGACTGTTCTTGGCAAGGTTTTCCACAGAGAGTTTTGCCACTGCCTTCTTCTGGGCAGTGTCTTTGCAAGATGGGTGATCCCAGCCATTATCAATACTCTTGAGAGATTGTCTGTCTTACACCTCCTTTGGTAGAGACGTGTCTCCACCCTGCCACCTGAATGAGGGTATAGGGGAACTGCAAGCAGGCTTTTTTCCCGCTGAGATTAGGTGAGACCAGAGCTTGAGGTCATGGGTTAAGGGTGAAAGGTGAAATATTTAAGGGGAACCTGAGGGAGAACTTCACAGAACGCGGTGCGAGTACAGAACAAGCTGGCAGCAGAAGTAATGGATTCAGGTTTAATTTCAACATTCAAGAGAAGTTTGGATAGGTACATGAATGGGAGGGATATGGAGGACTCTGCTCCAAATCGGGGGCTTCCAACTTCGGACCCATGGATGCCTCGATTAATGGTGGTGGTCCGTGACATAGAAAGGTTGGGAACCCCTAGTTTAGATGTTGGCTGATGGGACTAGGCAGAATAAGAGTTCGGCAAGGTCCAGATGGGCTGAAGGGCATGCGGGGTACAGGCTGCCCTTGAGCCTGGTGGGACAGGTTTTCGGGCTTTTATATCTTCTGTCCAGTGGGCGGGGTGGAGGCAACACGTACAACACGCTGGAGGAACTGTGCAGGTCGGGGTGGAAGACTGAATGCCCGGGATAGGTAGGATCTTTGAATACGCTGGCTACTTTACCGAGGCAGCGGGAAGTGTTGGTGGGGAGTCTGGTTTCTGTGACCTGGGCTGCCAGTGTGGGAGGAAGGTGCCATTGGCAGCTGTACATGTGTCATCTCCCTCACGAACAGCGAAAAGGCTGTAACAGCATGTGTGATTGCTAAAACTGAGGGCAGGGGCTGGGGGGGGCGGTGGGGGGGGAACCTTCCAGCTGCAGTTACATTACAAGCCACTCGCTGCCAATCTTGCTGCCTAATCAAAATTTACTTAACAAGGTGAAAAAGGCACATCAGTTCTGCAGATTTCATTATGCAGAATATCAGGGTTTGTTTAATGAAGGAATGTAGGAAAAGCAAAGAATTGTTATTCTGTACCACTCTCAAATCCTGTTTAATTGGTTAGCAAATCAGGAATGTTTGATTAACCAGATTTGTTAATTGCTGGAGTTTAGAAGAATCGGGGTGGTGGGGGAAATCTAATTGAAACCTATCAAAAGCAACACACACAAAACGTTGGAGGACCCGAGCAGGTCAGGCAGCATCTGTGGAAAATAAATAACTGTCAACCTTTTTGGGACCGAGAAGGAAGGGGGGAAAATGCCAGAATAAAAATCTACCAAATATTGAAAGGCCTAAACATGCAGAGGATGTTTCCAATAATGCGAGAGTCTAGAATCAGAGGGCACAGCCTCAGAACAGAGGGACATCCACTTAGAACAGAGACAAGTAGGACTTTCTTGAGCCAAGGAATGGTGAATCTGTGGAATTCAATGCCACCGTAGCTGTGAACGCCAGGTCATTTAACGTGGAGGTTGATGTGTTCATAATAGTGAGTTAGAGGTCATGGAGAGCAGAGTTGAGAGGGATAATGAATCAGACTCGAAGGGCTGAGTGGCCTCATTCTGCTCCAATGCCTTATGGTCGCAATGAGTAAACAATATCACAATTAATACACAGCAGGAAGAGGAAACACGTAATTGGTAAATGGAAAATAGACCCAATATCCATGCTGCAGGTGGATGGAACAGGCTTGAGGGGCTGAGTAGCCTGTTGCTTAGCAACAGAGATTCCTGTGAACTGTGTAGAGGCTATAACAGCCATAAGCTTTAGGGCCTATTTGTGACTTCCATAGGAACTTTCAATTGCAAAATTATCATCTTCAACTAAACTTCAAGCAGGTTAGGGCACCAATTCATCTTCCAAGAAAACAACATTAACCTTCAAGCTGCCTGTGTAACATACTACCATCGCCTCCAAGCTGTGTAACACACTACCATCCCCTCCAAGCTGCCTGTGTAACACACTACCATCCCTCCAAGCTGCCTATGTAACACACTACCATCCCCTCGAAGATGTGTAACACACTAACATCCCCTCCAAGCTGCATGTGTAACACACTACCATCCCCTCCAAGATGTGTAACACACTACCATCCCCTTCAAGCTGCCTGTGTAACACACGACCATCCCCTCCAAGCTGTGTAACACACTACCATCCGCTCCAAGCTGTGTAACACACTACCATCCCCTCCAAGCTGCCTGTGTAACACACTGCCATCCCCTCCAAGCTGTGTAACACACTACCATCCCCTCCAAACTGCCTGTGTAACACACTACCATCCCCTCCAAACTGCCTGTGTAACACACTACCATCCCCTCCAAGCTGTGTAACACACTACCATCCCTCCAAGCTGCCTGTGTAACACACTACCTTCCCCTCCAAGCTGTGTAACACACTACCATCCCTCCAAGCTGTGTAACATACTACCATCCCCTCCAAGCTGTGTAACACACTACCATCCCCTCCAAGCTGCCTGTGTAACACACTACCATCCCTCCAAGCTGTGTAACACACTACCATCCCCTCCAAGCTGTGTAACACACAACCATCGCCTCCAAGCTGCCTGTGTAACACACTACCATCCCCTCCAAGCTGTGTAACACACTACCATCCCCTCCAAGCTGCCTGTGTAACACACTACCATCCCCTCCAAGCTGTGTAACACACTACCATCCCTCCAAGCTGTGTAACACACTACCATCCCCTCCAAGCTGCCTGTGTAACACACTACCATCCCCTCCAAGCTGTGTAACACACTACCATCCCCTCCAAGCTGCCTGTGTAACACACTACCATCCCCTCCAAGCTGTGTAACACACTACCAACCCCTCCAAGCTGTGTAACACACAACCATCGCCTCCAAGCTGCCTGTGTAACACACTACCATCCCCTCCAAGCTGTGTAACACACTACCATCCCCTCCAAGCTGTGTAACACACTACCATCCCCTCCAAGCTGTGTAACACACTATCATCCCCTCCAAGATGTGTAACACACTACCATCCCCTCGAAGCTGCCTGTGTAACACACTACCATCCCCTCCAAGCTGTGTAACACACTACCATCCCCTCCAAGCTGCCTGTGTAACACACTACCATCCCCTCCAAGCTGCCTGTGTAACACACTACCATCCCCTCCAAGCTGTGTAACACACTACCATCCCTTCCAAGCTGCCTGTGTAACACACTACCATCCCCTCCAAGCTGTGTAACACACTACCATCCCCTCCAAGCTGCCTGTGTAACACACTACCATCCCCTCCAAGCTGTGTAACACACTACCATCCCCTCCAAGATGTGTAACACACTACCATCCCCTCTAAGATGTGTAACACACTACCATCCCCTCCAAGCTGTGTAACACACTACCATCCCCTCCAAGATGTGTAACACACTACCATCCCCTCCAAGCTGTGTAACACACAACCATCCCCTCCAAGCTGCCTGTGTAACACACTACCATCCCCTCCAAGCTGTGTAACACACAACCATCCCCTCCAAGCTGCCTGTGTAACACACTACCATCCCTTCCAAGCTGCCTGTGTAACACACTACCATCCCCTCCAAGCTGTGTAACACACTACCATCCCCTCCAAGCTGCCAGTGTAACACACTACCATCCCCTCCAAGCTGTGTAACACACTACCATCCCCTCCAAGCTGCCTGTGTAACACACTACCATCCCCTCCAAGCTGTGTAACACACTACCATCCCCTCCAAGCTGTCTGTGTAACACACTACCATCCCTACCAAGCTGTGTAACACACAACCATCCCCTCCAAGCTGCCTGTGTAACACACTACCATCACCTCCAAGCTGTGTAACACACTACCATCCCCGCCAAGCTGCCTGTGTAACACACTACCATCCCCTCCAAGCTGTGTAACACACTACCATCCCCTCCAAGATGTGTAACACACAACCATCCCCTCCAAGCTGCCTGTGTAACACACTACCATCCCCTCCAAGCTGTGTAACACACTACCATCCCTTCCAAGCTGCCTGTGTAACACACTACCATCCCCTCCAAGCTGCCTGTGTAACACACTACCATCCCCTCCAAGATGTGTAACACACTACCATCCCCTCCAAGCTGTGTAACACACTACCATCCCCTCCAAGCTGCCTGTGTAACACACTACCATCCCCTCCAAGCTGTGTAACACACTACCATCCCCTCCAAGATGTGTAACACACTACCATCCCCTCCAAGCTGTGTAACACACTACCATCCCCTCCAAGCTGCCTGTGTAACACACTACCATCCCCTCCAAGATGTGTAACACACTACCATCCCCTCCAAGCTGTGTAACACACTACCATCCCCTCCAAGCTGCCTGTGTTACACACTACCATCCCCTCCAAGCTGTGTAACACACTACCATCCCCTCCAAGATGTGTAACACACTACCATCCCCTCCAAGCTGCCTGTGTAACACACTACCATCCCCTCCAAGATGTGTAACACACTACCATCCCCTCCAAGCTGCCTGTGTAACACACTACCATCCCCTCCAAGCTGTGTAACACACTACCATCCCTTCCAAGCTGCCTGTGTAACACACTACCATCCCCTCCAAGCTGTGTAAAACACTACCATCCCCTCCAAGATGTGTAACACACTACCATCCCCTCCAAGCTGTGTAACACACAACCATCCCCTCCAAGCTGCCTGTGTAACACACTACCATCCCCTCCAAGCTGTGTAACACACAACCATCCCCTCCAAGCTGCCTGTGTAACACACTACCATCCCTTCCAAGCTGCCTGTGTAACACACTACCATCCCCTCCAAGCTGTGTAACACACTACCATCCCCTCCAAGCTGCCAGTGTAACACACTACCATCCCCTCCAAGCTGTGTAACACACTACCATCCCCTCCAAGCTGCCTGTGTAACACACTACCATCCCCTCCAAGCTGTGTAACACACTACCATCCCCTCCAAGCTGTCTGTGTAACACACTACCATCCCTACCAAGCTGTGTAACACACAACCATCCCCTCCAAGCTGCCTGTGTAACACACTACCATCACCTCCAAGCTGTGTAACACACTACCATCCCCGCCAAGCTGCCTGTGTAACACACTACCATCCCCTCCAAGCTGTGTAACACACTACCATCCCCTCCAAGATGTGTAACACACAACCATCCCCTCCAAGCTGCCTGTGTAACACACTACCATCCCCTCCAAGCTGTGTAACACACTACCATCCCTTCCAAGCTGCCTGTGTAACACACTACCATCCCCTCCAAGCTGCCTGTGTAACACACTACCATCCCCTCCAAGATGTGTAACACACTACCATCCCCTCCAAGCTGTGTAACACACTACCATCCCCTCCAAGCTGCCTGTGTAACACACTACCATCCCCTCCAAGCTGTGTAACACACTACCATCCCCTCCAAGATGTGTAACACACTACCATCCCCTCCAAGCTGTGTAACACACTACCATCCCCTCCAAGCTGCCTGTGTAACACACTACCATCCCCTCCAAGATGTGTAACACACTACCATCCCCTCCAAGCTGTGTAACACACTACCATCCCCTCCAAGCTGCCTGTGTTACACACTACCATCCCCTCCAAGCTGTGTAACACACTACCATCCCCTCCAAGATGTGTAACACACTACCATCCCCTCCAAGCTGCCTGTGTAACACACTACCATCCCCTCCAAGATGTGTAACACACTACCATCCCCTCCAAGCTGCCTGTGTAACACACTACCATCCCCTCCAAGCTGTGTAACACACTACCATCCCTTCCAAGCTGCCTGTGTAACACACTACCATCCCCTCCAAGCTGTGTAAAACACTACCATCCCCTCCAAGCTGCCTGTGTAACACACTACCATCCCCTCCAAGCTGTGTAACACACTACCATCCCCTCCAAGATGTGTAACACACTACCATCCCCTCTAAGATGTGTAACACACTACCATCCCCTCCAAGCTGTGTAACACACTACCATCCCCTCCAAGATGTGTAACACACTACCATCCCCTCCAAGCTGTGTAACACACAACCATCCCCTCCAAGCTGCCTGTGTAACACACTACCATCCCTTCCAAGCTGCCTGTGTAACACACTACCATCCCCTCCAAGCTGTGTAACACACTACCATCCCCTCCAAGCTGCCAGTGTAACACACTACCATCCCCTCCAAGCTGTGTAACACACTACCATCCCCTCCAAGCTGCCTGTGTAACAGACTACCATCCCCTCCAAGCTGTGTAACACACTACCACCCCCTCCAAGCTGTCTGTGTAACACACTACCATCCCTACCAAGCTGTGTAACACACTACCATCCCCTCCAAGCTGCCTGTGTAACACACTACCATCCCTCCAAGCTGTGTAACATACTACCATCCCCTCCAAGCTGTGTAACACACTACCATCCCCTCCAAGCTGCCTGTGTAACACACTACCATCCCCTCCAAGCTGTGTAACACACTACCATCCCCTCCAAGATGTGTAACACACTACCATCCCCTCCAAGCTGCCTGTGTAACACACTACCATCCCCTCCAAGCTGTGTAACACACTACCATCCCTTCCAAGCTGCCTGTGTAACACACTACCATCCCCTCCAAGCTGCCTGTGTAACACACTACCATCCCCTCCAAGCTGTGTAACACACTACCATCCCCTCCAAGCTGTGTAACACACTACCATCCCCTCCAAGCTCTCTGTGTAACACACTACCATCCCCTCCAAGCTGCCTGTGTAACACACTACCATCGCCTCCAAGCTGCCTGTGTAACACACTACCATCCCCTCCAAGCTGTGTAACACACTACCATCCCCTCCAAGCTGTCTGTGTAACACACTACCATCGCCTCCAAGCTGTGTAACACACTACCATCCCCTCCAAGCTGTGTAACACACTACCATCCCATCCAAGCTGCCTGTGTAACACACTACCATCCCCTCCAAGCTGTGTAACACACTACCATCCCCTCCAAGATGTGTAACATACTACCATCCCCTCCAAGATGTGTGACACACTACCATCCCCTCCAAGCTGCCTGTGTAACACACTACCATCCCGTCCAAGATGTGTAACACACTACCATCCCCTCCAAGATGTGTAACACACAACCATCCCCTCCAAGCTGCCTGTGTAACACACTACCATCCCCTCCAAGCTGCCTGTGTAACACACTACCATCCCCTCCAAGCTGTGTAACACACTACCATCCCCTCCAAGTCACACAGTGGAAGCTCCCACTACAACATCATTCTAAATCCAGGGACATCCTCTGTGATAGAAGCACAGGAGGAGGTTCACAGCCACTTTGTCCAGCTCAGTGAAGGGGGAGAAGCAGTTCTCGGACACCAGGATTGAATAATGATGGAACTGCCTCAGTCATATTACAAATCTGTCCAGTTGGAAGTAACAGCAAGATCATTGACAACGTCAAAGTAAGTTTACTATCAAAGCACATACAGTTGAAGTCAGAAGTTTGAAAACTCATTGTTTAACCACTCCACAGATTTCATATTAGCAAACTACAGTTTTGGCAAGACATTGAGAACATCTACTTTGTGCATGACACGAGTAATTTTTCAAACAATTGTTTACAGACAGATCATTTCACTTTTAATTGTTTATATCACAATTCCAGTGGGTCCGAAGTTTACAAACAAAATCAAAAGAGATCAGCCAAGACCTCAGGGAAAAAAAACTGTGGACCTCCACAAGTCTGGTTCATCCTTGGAAGCAATTTCCAAATGCCTGAAGGTACCACGTTCGTCTGTACAAACACTAGTACACAAATATACACACCATGGGACTACGCAGCCATCATACCGCTCAGGAAGGAGATGCATTCTGTCTCCTAGAGTTGCACGTACTTTGGCTTGAAAAGTGCAAATCAATTCCAGAACAACAGCAAAGGACCTTGTGAAGATGCTGGAGGAAACAGGTAGACAAGTATCTATATCCACAGTAAAACGAGTCCTATGTCAACATAACCTGAAAGGCTGCTCAGCAAGGAAGAAGCCACTGCTCCAAAACAGCCATAAAAAAGCCAGACTACAGTTTGCAAGTGTACATGGGGACAAAGATCTTACTTTTTGGAGAAATGTTCTCTGGTCTGATGAAGCAAAAATTGAACTGTTTGGCCATAATGACCATCATTACGTTTGGAGGAAAAAGGGTGAGGCTTGCAAGCCGAAGAACACCATCCCAACCGTGAAGCAGGGGGATGGCAGCATCATGTTGTGGGGGTGCTTTGCTGCAGGAGGGACTGGTGCACTTCACAAAATAGATGGCATCATAAGGAAGGAAAATTATGTGGATATATTGAAGCAACATCTCAAGACATCAGCCAGGAAGTTAAAGCTCGGTCGCAAATGGGTCTTCCAAATGGACAATGACCCCAAGCAAACCTCCAAAGTTGTGGCAAAATTGCATAAGGACAACAAAGTCAAGGTATTGGAGTGGCCATCACAAAGCCCTGACCTCAATCTGACAGAAAATTTGTGGGCAGAACTGAAAAAGCGTGTGCGAGCAAGGAGGCCTACGAACCTGACTCAGTTACACCAGTCCTGTCTGGAGGAATGGAACAAAATTCCAGCAACTTACTGTGAGAAGCTTGTGGAAGGCTACCCAAAACGTTTGACCCAAGTTAAACAATTTAAAGGCAATGCTACCAAATACTAACAACGTGTATGTAAACTTCTGACCCACTGGGAATGTGATGAAAGAAATAAAAGCTGAAATAAATCATTCTCTCTGCTATTATTCCGACATTTCACATTCTTACAATAAAGCAGTGATCCTAACTGATCTAAGACAGGGAATGTTCTCTAGGATTAAATGTCAGGAATTGTGAAGTTTAAATGTATTTGGCTAAGGTGTATGTAAACTTCTGACTTCAACTGCATACTTTGGCAGTATATGGAAAAGCCTCAGGCACTCATATATATACCATAGCCAGGATGCCTAAGACTTTTGTCAATGTGGAGCGGAGAACAGGTTTGTAAATCTGCTGGGAGCAAAAGATATTGGGAATGGTGAGGGTGGAGCGCTGTGGGAGGGGTGTGGGACAGGTGGCAGAGAAGGAGTGTCAGGGGTGGGGGGGGGGGGGGTGGCACACATGCAGACACGCCCAGCCCTGAGACACCAGGCAAGGTCATTTGATTCCAAGCAATTGGCTTTTTGATTATTACAGAATGTCTCTTTGGTGCTTCCTGCCCCCTCCCCTCTCCCTGCCCCCTACCCACTCTCAGTGCACAACAGAGACCCATATCAGAATCAGGTTTATCGTCACTCACACAAGGCATGAAATTTGTTTTTTTTGTGGCAGCAGCACAGTGCAATACATAAAATTACTGTTGCACTGTGGAAAAGTCTTCGGCACCCTAGCTATATATATGTGTGTGCATAAGACTTTTGCACAGTACTGTATTCCGCCCAGTGTGTGAATCACAAGATATAGAAGGTAATGGATCCAGTGTTGGTCAATAGTGTTTGTGCTGTGCTCGATGACTCAGTGTCAGTCAGCAGCTGTGGTTATGTGACTAAATAAAGAAAGGATTTATCTCACACACATTGTAACACCAAAACATACAGTGAAATGCATCTTTGAAAGATCAATAGTGAAACGTATTGTTTCCATCAGTGTGAGGTCACTTGCCGCAAGTATTGTCAATGTAGCATGCCCACATCGTATTAACCCTAACTGGCATGCATTTGGAACGTGGGAGGAAACCAGAGGACCCGGAGGAAACCCACATGCTCACAGGGAGAATGTAGAAGTTCCTTGCTAACAGTAGTGGGAATTCAACACTGAACACAGGAGCTTTAAAGGGTTAATGCTAACTGCTATGCTACCGTGCCACGAGAAGACTGTGCAGCTTTTGGTCAGGGGGGGTGGGTGCTGAAAGAGGGGCAGAGCCAACTCCAGCTCTCACAGAAAGGAGGGAGGCCTCATTCCCTCAGTGATGGGGAGGGCGCTACTCAAATGCAGCCATGGGCTTCTCCCTTCAACCATCTCTACAGCCCCCATCAAGCCCATTCAAGTGTTGTAGGAGTGCGCTCTCCCCATGTCATCTTCCTATCAGAGTCATAGAGCATTACTGCACAAAACAGGCCATTCAGCCCATCTAGACCATGACAAAATGTCTCACCAAACAGCACCCAGACCCCTCCCATCCATGCACACCCAAACATCTGTAAAATGGTGAAATCAAAACCCACATCTACCAGTTCCACCGGCAGCTCATTCCACCCCTACAACCCCCCCCCCCCCGGTGAGCAATGAAGTTCCCCCTCAGGTTACACTTAATTATGTCACCTTTCACCCATAACCCATAATCTTTAGTTCCAGTCCATCATTCATTAGAATTAATCCAGATTCCAATGGAGTGTAGTTTCTGACCAAATCACAACCGAGTGTTAAATCAAGGTCCCCCCCCCCCCCTCCACCCCTCATTCCAGGGCAGGAACTAGCCCCTCTCACCCTGAATTGCCCTCACCTCCATCAGTAGAGGCATTCCGTGTGTGGGGCCTGGCTGTGTCCCTGCTGCCTGGCATGAAACTGAATCTTTATCCTGCACTTGTGCACAGACCAAGTTGTCCCAAAGCCTGTCAGATGCTGAGAAGGACTTTGGTGTATCCTGAGGTGAGGGGCATGCAGGATGGACTCCTCCCCACAAGCTGGGAAGCAGGCGTACACCGGGCTACCTCTGGGACCTCGGAGCATGTCAGTGGGTGAAGAGTGCGATGTGACCCATGGACACTGGAATGTGACACCAGCAGTCAACTGGATGCTTGTAGATTGAGCAATGGCCTGGGGGGAGCACTGAGCAGTGACAGTTGGGGGGGGTGGGGGTGGGTGAGGGAGGGTTGGAGCGGGCTTGGGACTGGTTACCCATGCTGGGAGACTGAGCGGGGTTACCATGAGTTCAGGTGTTCAGGAACCACTTTGGCTCCATTGAGAAGAGTTAGATCGGCAGGAATCAGTGAGAGGACCAGGGAAGGAATGTTTCAATGGCGCTTGTGTCCTTCGAGGGAGGGAGCCCGACATTGTCAGCTGAGATGGTCCATCTGTGACCGCAGAACACAAGAGTTGCCCATGCCCCTCCACCAGCAAGGCTCTGAATCAGCAGAAAGCCAGGTCCCCACCCTCACACCAGAAGGTGGTGCAGGCCTCCTGGCCCTCATTCTTGCTGTATAGGCACTAATGTCACAACTGATCTTTCACATCAGCACTGCCTCTCCGCAACACCCCATATTTAAATCTGTGGCCGGGAGAGAAACTACACCTTACTTACTTGAAAGATCACATTGGGCCTGCTGGTCTGTGCTTTGCTTTGATTGTAGACGGTCGGAAATGGAACCCTTTTATTTCTAAGTTCCAGAGGCTGGCTCATTCTGTGGAGAACCAGTTTCGCTGTCTCTGCTTCACAGCGATCTCTCTCTCCGTGTTGGGCCTTGTTCCTTTTATTCCTGAGCTGTTGCCTCTAGTGCAGTGCCTTCAGAAAGATGTTTCTTTAGTGTCTATGCAAATCACTTTTTCTTTCAAGAATCATGCGACACAGTCAAACACATCTTTCACCAGTACTGAACCAGTTATTGCACAGTGGTACACATTAGACATAGAGTCACAGAGCTCTACGACACAGAAACAGGCCACTCAGCCCACCTTGCCTGCGCCAAACTATTAATCCGCCTAATCCCATCAACACACCCCCAGGACATAACCCACCATAACCCTCTTATCCATGTACCTATCCAAATGACACTTAATTGTTGAAATCGAAATTGCATCCATCACTTGTGTTGACAGCTTATTCCACATTCTCTTCACCCTCTGAGTGAAGAAGTTTCCCCTCATGTTCCCCATACCATTTCACCTTTCACCCTTAACCATGGCCCCTAGTTCTTGTCTTACCCAATCACAGTGGGAAAAGCACGTTTGCATGTACCCTAACTATACTCCTCATAATTTTGTATACTTGTCAAATTTCATACACTCCAGGGAATAAAGTCCTAACAAACTGTACAAACAGGAATTACGATAAAGGTCTTTGCCTGTTACTAGTCCAGCTGGAAATCAGCTGGAATTCCTACTCATTAATTTCCATGTCTGCCCCTTTAATCAGCCCTTGACCACATAAAGCGATCTGTCTTCCCTGATCTTTCTCATCCCTCATCAGAAGATAACATTTCCAACCTTACGAGTCTTAACCTCTCCTTTTTATCAGAACTTTGGGAAAACTAACAACATCTCCAATGCTTCTGTGCTCTTGAAAATTTCAGTCTATGATTCATCTGGCAAGGATTCCAAACCCAGGGTCCATAGACCCCTTTGGTTAATGGTAAGGATCCATGGAATAAAAAAGCTTGGGAACCCCTGACCTGCATCTTCTCTTCTTCACTTAGTCAAGCCTAGTGTCATTCAGTTCTCAACTAGCCCATCCTCCAGATACTCTAAAACAAGTGACTTCACCTCCTCCAACGGCCTGCTTGGACAGAGACGCAAGAAACAATTCCTTTGGGGAGAGGGTGGACGGACTTGGCTTGTTTTCTCTGGAGTGTCGAAGGCCGAGCGAGATCTGATAGAGGATTATAAGATTATGAGATGCATAGACGGAGTAGATGAGGAGTATCTGTTTCCCAGGGTTGAAATGTCTAATTCCGCCTGAAGGTGTGAATTGAAGGTGAGAGGGGGTAGGTTCAAGGGGGATGTGAGGGGGTAAGGTTTGTTACTCAGAGTGGTGGACATCTGGAATGTGCTATTTGATATGGTGGTAGAAGCAAATACAAACATCTAAACATCTATTTCAGGAGATGTTTAGATAGGTACATGGATGTGAGGAAGATGGAGGGATATGGATATGGTGTAGGTAGGAGGGATTGGGTGTTTTTGGTTTGCTGTTCAGCTGGTTGGGCACAATATTGCGGGCCGAATGGCCAGTTCCTGTTCTGTACTATTCTACGTGAGGATTCACTTGTCCTCTATGAGATACCCCCCCCCCCCACCCCAACCAACCAACCAGCACCTCAAAGCAGGAGGCACCTGAGAAGAGGCTGGAACTCTTACCGCTAAAACATCCATCTTTCAAGGCCACTGCAAGTATTCTCCTTAATGCAGTGTTGGCAAATTTCAAATCCTATTAATTTTTAATGTCAAACATTATAAATGGGAATTAGTAAGATACAGTGTGGTACCGACCATTTTTGATTTGTGTTTGTGTATAGATTAAGGTAATCAGATCGCTGTTTTCCATGAAGGAGATTTTCTTCATGACTTCATCTTTGTGCTTCAGGCTTCCCAGGTGATGTCACTGTTGGGAGAGGTGGGAGCACTGACCCAAGAGATGCTGTCTGAAATAATTCCTAGTCATACTGGATCAGAAATGTTTTAGTGACATTGGAGAGGGTTCACAGAAATGGTTCCAGGACTGAAAAGCTCATCATATGAGGAGCATTTGATGTTTCTGGGCCTGTACTCACCGGAATTCAGAAGAATGAGGGGTGACCTCATTGAAATCTATCGAATGTTGAAAGGCCTCAATAGAGTGGATGTGGAGTGGATGTTTCCTCGAGTGAGGGAGTCGAAGAACAGTGGACACTGCCTCAGAATAGAACAGAAATGAGGAGGAATTTGTTTAGCCAGAGTGGTAAGCCTGTGAGATTTGTTGCCATGGGTGCTGTGGAGACCAATTCATTGGGTATATTTAAGACAGAGGTTGGTAGATTTTTAATTAGTCAGGGATATGGGGTGAAGGCAGCAGAGTGGGGCTGACAGGGAAAATGAATCAGCCGTGATGAAATGGCAGAGCAGACTCAATGGAATGAAGGGCTGAATTCTGCTCCTATGGCCTTATAACTTGGAGCATTAGAAACCTGAGTGTAATAGTTGCTGCCCCTCTCTGCTGCCCTGCAAGTGCTAGTTTGGTGCAGCTTGTCAGGACGTTGTCATAGAACACTTGCAGCATAGTAAAGATTGAACTGTGAGACAGAGAAAAACAAAACAATCTTACACTCTAATCCAACACCTCCAATATCTTGATCTCAACCCAGCAGCGAGAGATTGACTGGTGGATGTGACCACCATTCATCTGAGTGGCAAAGACAAATGTAACATTAATGTCAGGTAGCAAAACAAGATAAATCTGGAGCAAACAACTCAGTGGTAGCCTGTTTGGAATCTTAATCAACTGATCAATAATTGGAATAGACTTTCCAGTGTGTTAGTGGATGTTTTTAAGACATAGTTAGAAACTGTCATGGGGCAAAAAAAGTCAGTCCTTAACAGTTGGATCCGCTGTGACAGGTCAACTAATGGCTCTCATTCCTGTCAGGGAAAAAAAGGGAAATCAGGATTGGCTGGAATAATCTCTCAGAGTGCACTTGTCCAGTGTTCCGCTTTGGTAATGCAAATAGCGGTTTGCTCTCTCAGGTAAAGATAGTGATCCAATGCCCATTGTGTCAGGGCCATTATAATCTGTGAACATCCTCAAGGGCTGGTACTTCCAGAAGATGGCTTCCATCACTAAGGACTCTCACCAGCCTTCTTCTCATTAGAACCTTAAGACACAGGAGCAGAATTAGGCCATTCAGCCCATCGAACATCTCCGCTGAGTTATTATCCCTCTCAACCCCATTCTCCTGCCTCTCCCAGTAACCTTTGATGCTCTTACTAATCAAGATTCTATCAACCTCTCTGTTAAATATACCCAGTGACATGGCCTTTCCGGCCATCTGTGGCATTGAATTCCACAGGTTCACCACCCGCTGGCAATACAAGTTCCTCCTCATTCAGTCTTTCTGCACTGGTTTGGTTGATCGGCAATCTACCTGCAGGTGTTTTGTCATCACTTGAGGAGACGCTGGTGTGCCCTCTGGAATGCTTGGCCTTTTCTGTACGTATCCATCAGCTGATCGGTCATCA
The DNA here is from genome assembly GCF_048418815.1 of Hemitrygon akajei. Lineage (NCBI taxonomy): Eukaryota > Metazoa > Chordata > Chondrichthyes > Myliobatiformes > Dasyatidae > Hemitrygon > Hemitrygon akajei. The sequence continues at coordinate 103,088,691 of NC_133135.1, read as the reverse complement.
TTACCGAAACTCAGTTGTGATGCAGGGAGGAAATCTCGTCACTGACCGGTTGCGTGATGAACTCTCAGCCTTGTGATCTGGAATTTTGCCTGCGTCGGCTCGTAAATAGGATCGAGGTCTACGCGTCTGTTTACAGAACTGTTCGTGGAAAACCCACACTTCTCGGTATTCTCTTGCATGACGTGCATTCGCTTGCAACACGACTTTCACCGATACCCAGTTGGATTTGTGCCCCTCTTGATCTTCATGGGTAGAGACTCGGGAGAGATGCTCACTCCACTTTACAGCTAGTCGATGTTCATGGATCCTTGTGGATAGGGTCCCTAATCTCATCAGGAGAGCAAATGGTCAATGTTTCAGGCTAAGACCCCTCACTGATCTTGATAAAGGGAAAACACTGACTGCTTCCTCTTTTGCATAGATGCTGCCCGGCCAGATGAGTTCCTCCAGCACTTTGTGTCTGTTGCAAGAAGTTCAGACCAAACATCAGAATGGGGAGGAAATGTGATCTAAGTGACTTTGACTGTGGAATGATTGTTGGTGCCAATCAGGGTGGTTGGAGGATCTCAGAAATTGCTGATCTCCTGTGATCTTCACGCACAACAGTCTCTAGAATAGGGGTTCCCAACCTGAAGTCCTTGGGCCCACTGAACCATAGAACATTACAGCACAGAAACAGGACTTTTGGCCCTTCTTAGCTGTGCTGAAACATCTTTCTGCATAGTCCCACTGACCTGCACCTGGACCATATCCCTCCATACCCCTCTCATCCATGTACCTGTCCAAGTATTTCTTAAATGTTAAAAGTGAGCCTGCATTCACCACTTCATCTGGCAGCTCAATCCACACTCCCACCACTCCCTGTGTGAAGAAGCCCCTCCCTAATGTTCCCTTTAAACTTTTCCCCCTTCACCATTAACCCATGTCCTCTGTTTTTTTTTCTCCACTAGCCTCAGTAGAAAAAGCCTGCTTGCATTCATTCTATCTATACCCATCGTAATTTTATATACCTCTATCAAATCCCCCCTCATTCTTCTATGCTCTAGGGAATAAAGTCCTAACCTAGTCAACCTTTCTCTGTAACTCAGTTTCTCAAGTCCTGGCAACATCCTTGTAAACCTTCTCTGCAATCTTTCAACCTTATTAATATCCTTCCTGTAAATTGGTGACCCCCCTGTTGATGGTAGGGGTCCATGGCATAAAAAAGATTGGGAACCCCTACTCTAGAGTTTACAGACAATGGTGCCAGAAAGAAAAAAAATCCAGTGAGTGGCAGTTCTGTGGGTGAAAATGCCTTGTTAATGAGAGAGGTCAGAGGAGAATGACCAGAGTGGTTCCAGCTGACAGGAAGATGACAATAACTCAGATAACCACACATTACAGTAGTGGTGTGCAGAAGAGCATCTCTGAATGCGCATCATGTTAAATGTACAACCGCAGAAGACCACATTGGGTTCTATTCCTGTACAAATAAAGAGGCTGTTGAGCATAGGTCTTTGCACTGTGTACTGCCCTTGTTGAAGCTGGTGATAACAGACCTTATTCAGATTCTGATTCTGTATTTCTGCTTTGGAGAGCTTGTTCTACATCAACATAATTGGCAAAAAAAAAGTTTCTAAAATACTCAGACCACCCCATCTGGCACCAATTATTCCGCGCTCAAAGTCATTGAGATCACATTTCTGCCCCGCTCTGATGTTTGCTCTGAACAATAGCCGAACTCCTTGACCATGACTGCATGTTTTTATACATTGAGTCGCTGCTGCATGATTGGTTGATTAGATACTTGCATTAACGAGCCGTTGTACCAGACTACCTTATAAAGTGGAGGTGATGGGCCAAAAGTCCCACTTTGGTGCAGGACATCACCATGACTCTGAGAAATGCTTTCTGCATGTTACACTTAATGGAGCCCTATGGCTATAATGCAGGCTGAGACAAGCAAAAGGCGCGATTGAAATATAACCGTTAAAGGCTGAAATTACACAGGCCATTAAATATTGTGTGTTCTCTGGACTAATGGAGCATGTAGCTGTTACTTAGCGATTACCCTCTCCACAAAACCATTAATGGATGCCACAGTTAATCATCTTTCCTTTTCCCGGAGAATCCTGCCTCCAAATACAGTTTTCACTTTTGCCGGGAATTCAGTAGTCAGCACACACAGTGAAGGACATGGGAAGTCGAAGTGAACCATTGTTACTGTAATTGAGATATAACATGGAGTAGGCTCCTCTGGCCCACCGAGCCACGCTACTCAGCAACCTCCGATTTAATTCCAGCCTAATCACAGGACAATTTACAATGACCAATTAACCTACCAATTGGTACATTTTTTGGACTGAGAGAGGAAACTGGAGCAATCGGAGAAAATCCATGCTTTTCATGTAAAAGTTCCTTACAGGTGGCATCAGAATTGTACTTCTAACTCCAACGTCCCAATCTGCGGACCGCTACGCTACCATGGCTCCTGAATGTCTTTGATAAGAGACCTAGAGTCATAGATAAATACAACACAGAAACAGGCTCTTCAGCCCATCAGTCTGTGCTGAACCATTTAAACCACCCGCTCCCATCAACCCGCACTGGGACCGTAGCTTTCCATACCCTTACCATCCGTGTACCTATCCAAACTTTGCTTAAATGCTGAAATCAAGCTGGCATGTACCACTTGTGCTGACAACTCGTTCCACATGCTCGTGACCATCTGAGTGAAGAAGTTTCACTCATGATCCCCTTAAACTTTTCAGCTTTCACCCTTAACCTATGACCTCTAGTTGCAGTCCCACCAAACCCCAGTGGAAAATGCCTACTTGAATTTACCCTATCTATATCCCTCATAATTTTGTATACCTCTATCAAATATTCCTTCAGTCTTCTATATTCCAAGAAATAAAGTGCTAACCTATTCAATCTTTCCTTATAACTCAGGTCCTCCAGACCTGGTAACATCCTTGTGAATTTTCTCTGAACTCTTTCAACCTAATTTACATCTTTCCTGTAGGCAGGTGACCAAAACTGCACACAATACTCCAAATAAGGCCTCACCAATCTCTTATACAAATTGAACACAACACCCCATCTCCTGTGAGTACTTTGATTTATGAAGGCCAATGTGCCAAAATCTTTTTTTTTACCCTATCCACCTGTGACATCACTTTCAATGTATTATGGACCTGCATTCCCAGATCCCTTTGTTCTACCACAGTGCCCTACTGTAGACTGTCTAAAATCTACCCTGGTTGGTCCTACCAAAGTGAGTTATTGATTATAATACAATAATTTGAGAATGCTGATTTGAAGTTTTCTAGGGTTTTTGGGTGACAGAGGTTAGCTGTAATTCCTGTTTGAGGTCAACAGGGGGCATGTCATGTCCTGTTCCCTGTCACAACTAAAGGTCTAATGAGGAGAAAGATCAACAAAACCATAGATGCTAGAAATAATCAGGAAGCTTAAGATGGTGGTCAATATTGGTAGCTTGGGTTGAGGTGTTTGATGTTGCAATGTTTGCTGAGCTTGGTAATTATCTTGCAGATGTTTCATCACCAGTCGAGGTGACATCCCCAGTGCGCAGTTGTTGGTGTTTCTCTCTGGGAGAGTGCTCACATTTATATAGATCCTCCCCCCGCCATTTGCTTGCCTCTGTCCTGATTGGCTACCCCTTCAGTTGACCTTTGAATCCTATTACCTCACATTTCTTTGCTCTTCGGCGTTTTAAGATGGCGTCTATTTCGATATGCTTACTTACAGAGTGATCAGAAGTGAACCACGCTTCTAAAAACTCCTGTGGCTGCTTTGTATTTGCCTTCGCCAGAACCTCTGTGATAATAAACCACAACCAATAGATTGCTGCTTCAGTGTGAGACCCCTCACCTTGACCAGCTCACCCTTCCACTCCTCAAAGATCTGTCGGTGAAATCAAAGTAGACTTTTATCAGAAAGAACAACGTTCATTCAGAGAAAGAAAACTGGAAGAAAGCATTTGGTCAGAAGAGCTTCCCTCTTAATGGAAAGTATAATGCACTTTGTAGAGCTGGCAGGACCCCTAGAGGGTGAAGTTAGCCAACGGACATTGTCTGCTTGAATAGAAAAACACTTTCACATACAGAAGATACAATGTGTAGTCCTCAAAGCAAAATTTAACTCAATTGAAATATGTAGGACAGAATGGGTACAGTTCTTTGGTTCTTCAACACTATCCTTTCATCTCTGCAGGCTCCACAAACACAGAGTGGTTAAGAAGGTGCATGCTTCATTAGTCAGCGGGATTGAGTTCGAGAGCTGCAAGGCAATGATGCAGCTCTATAAAACCCTGGTTAGGCCACACTTGGAGTATTACGTTCAGTTCTGCTCGCCTCATTATAGGAAGGTTGTGGAAACTTTAGTGGGGGGGTGCAGAGGATGTTTATCATGATGCTCACACACAAGGAAATCTGCAGATGCTGGAAATCCAAAGCAACATGAACAAAATGCTGGAGGAACTCAGCAGGCCAGATATCATCTGTGGATAAGCGTGAACAGTCGACGTATTGGCTGAAGACTCTTCATCAGGACCGGAAGGGAAAGGGGAAAGAACCAGCAGACATAATTTTAAGGAGATTGGATGAAATTAATGGGTGGGGGGGGATGTCAGAGGGAGGTTTTTCTGAATAGCGAGTGGTGGGTGCGTGGAATGCACTGCCGGGGTGGAGGAGGAGATAGATACACTCGGACATTTAAGAAACTCTTAGATAGGCACATGGATGATAGGAAAATGGAGGGTTATGTGAAAGGAAGGAGTTAGATTAGTCTTAGAGTAGGTTAAATTGTGGACCAAAGGGCCTGTACTGTTACACGTTTCTGCCTTTACATGATATAGAAACCATAACGCCAACCCTACCGCGAGTGACATACTGTCTGAACCTAGGAGGATCAAAACCCTTACAGCAATTTTATTCAACCCAATTTCTAACCCATGACCTCTGTCACCAAGGTCAAGGGCAGAAGGATGCAAGGGAACAACACCATCTCCAAGACCAGCAGCATCCCGATGTAGAAATTCTTCCATCTCCGAGTCTAAATCCTGGCACTCTCTCCGGAAAGGTGCCGGAAAAGGGCCAGTAACATCATGAAGGATCCCACCCACCCTGCTCATGGACTGTTTGTCCCACTCCTAACAGGGAGGAGGCTACGTACATCCATACCAGGACCACCAGACTCAAAAAGTTACTTTCCCAAAGCAGTAAGGCTGATCAACACCTCCACCCACTAACTCACCCCTCCACACCCCCAACCACCACTACTTTATCATTTCCTGTCAGTCACCTTATTTATAGATACTCCTGTGCCCAGTGTCACTTTATGAACATATCATTAATCCATGTTTACAAGCTCAAAGTACATGTATTATCAAAGAATGTATGAATTATACAACCTGGAAATTTATCTGCCTCCGGGCAGCCAGAAAGCGGGAAACCCGAAAGAACCCAATTAGAAAAGATGAAGACCGACCCCCCCCCCCCCCCAATGCACAAGCGAAAGGAAAAAAAGATTGTGTAAACAATAGAAGCCATCAACAACATTCCAAACAAGATTGAGTCCTTGGATCTAAATCCACGGAACAGCCTGGAGTAGGCCCAAAGCCTGGGTCTCAGTTCATCAAATTAGCCAGGCAGATCACCGTGAAGCTCGCAGACACCAAGCACAGCAGCTGGGGCAGTCTCATAGCCTCAGCGTCACGGAGAGAGGAGTGAATCACAGGAGAGCGAGCAAAATCAGCCCAATTCTCGACACCCTGGCTTTCAGGCTATCTGGGCTGGCGTTTAAATTGTCCAAGTAGTGGGTTTTACATCCGGTCTCCGCCGCAGTGAAATGCTCTGGGCCTAGACCACACTGCCCAGCGATTTGCTCTCGGCCTAGAGTCTGTCACCCAGCTGAAGCCGTTCTCACTTTTCCAAATGGGTTTAGAAGGATTCAGCCTTAGCCTCGCATCCAGGTTCATTGGATAGGCATCGGCTCTCCTCTGCCTCGACTCTTCCTTTCTGAATCGTTCCACTTCACCTGCATCGGTTTTGCAACTCACCAGCGCAGCTCATCTCTCAAATTCGCTACGCCTCAGCATTCTTGCCTAGTTAGTGTGTTTTTTTTTCACTATTATCGTGCCCGTTATCTTATCGTGTTGTTTCTTTGGATCCAGAGCAACAATTATTTCATTCGCCTTTACACTTCTGTACTGGAAGTGACATTAAACAATTCTGAGCCTTGAATCTCTCCATAAAACAAGAGTGCAGTGGCTCGAGAAGACAGCTCAATCAACTTCTCAAGGGCAGTTGGAAGTATACAATTATAACGCCCACACCCCACACAAACAAAAAAACATTGTGTGTGTGCCGCATCCCTTATAGGTCTTTTTTCACAACCGGGAACACTTTGGTACAATGGCTGAATGTGGAAGGAGCTGACTGCAAAGATCTGGCGTGGCTGTGGGATAATCTCATCCCACACATCAATGCAATAAGCTTGCAAAGCGAACAGACGAGAATAACGGCCGAATCCATTTCCTTCACCAATTTGCCACAAATACAGCAGACATTAGCAAACAGCAGCAAGTTAAATTTTAACTTTCTTTCAGTACTTTCCTCATTTTTACTTGCTGTCTGGGCAGCTCATGGTGTTATTGAATGCAATATCACTAACAAATGGAATCATTCAGATGCTGGAAGGGATTCATTTATATAAATCCATGAATGCCTACACTTCCCATCAGCCTCCACATCCAACAGATTATCCTCTACAACTTCCGCTGTCTCCAAAGGAATTCTACCACTAAACAGATCTTTAACTCCCTCCCCCTTGCTTGCTTTTTGCAAGGATCCCTCCTCGCTGATCTCCCTCCAGTCACTTACCTCTGCAGGCAGCCCAAGTGCTGCACCTCCTCCCTCACCTCCATTCAAGGCTCCAAACAGTTCTTCCAGGTGAGTCAACACTTCACCTGCAAATCTGCTGGGACCGTCTATTGTGTCTGGTGCTCCCACTGCAGCCCCCTCTACATTGGTGAGACCCATCGAGCACCTCCGCTCCATCCGCCATAAGCGGGACTACCAGTGGCCAAACATTTTAATTCCCTCTCTGACATGTCAGTCCACGGCCTCCTCTTATGCCAAAATGAGATTACCCTCAGGGTGGAGGAGCAACACCTTCTATTCTGTCTGGGTCGCGTCCAGCCTGAAGGTCAATATTAATTTCTCCTTCTGGTGAAAAAAATTTACCCCCTCCACTATTCCCCTCTCTTTTACTTCTCACCTGCTTGTTTCTTCCCCTGGGTCACCTCCTCCTTCCCTTTCTCAACTTGAACACGCTCCTCGCCTACCAGACTCTTCCTTCTGCAGCCTTGGTCTTTTCCCACCCACTTGGCTTCACCCATCACCTTCCAGATATCCTCATCCCCCTATGCCCCACCTTTTTATTCCAGCATCTCCCTCTTCCTTCTCAATCTTGAAGAAGGGTCTTGGCCCAAAATATCAACTGTTTACTCTTTTCCCTAGACACTGCCTGACCTGCTGAGTTCCACCAGTATTTGGGTGTCTGACGAGCACTGTTTGAGCTCAACTCTCCTGGAGTGAAAGAAAATGGCCTGAATGGGAATCAAATTCAGGTTATTGGCTTGAAAGTCCAACACTCTATCACTGTGCCATTGAGGACTGAGCATGAACCCCACTGCAGAAACCATGACGCAGGCAGGAATTGATGTTCAAAGTAAATTTTATTATCAGGGTACATACATGCCACTACTTACAACCCTGAGATTCAGCTTTCCTGTGGGCACACTCAGCAAATCTGTAGAATAGTAACTCTAACAGGATCAATGAAAGATCAACCAGAGGGCAGAAGACAACAAACTTTAAATGCAAATATAAATAAATAACAATAACATGAGATAATGAGATGGAGTCCTTAAAGTGAGATCATTGGTTGTGGGAACATCTCACTAGATGGGGCAAATGAGTGTAGTTATCCCCCTTTGTTCAAGAGCCTGATGGTTGAGGGGGCAGTATCTGTCCTTGAGCCTGGTAGTGCGAGTCCTGGGGCTCGTGTACCTTATGGCACAGCTGGGTGGTGAGGACCTCCGAAGATGGCTGCTGCTTTTCTATGGTAACATTTCATGTAGATGTGCTCAATGGTTGGGAGGGCTTTACCCATGAGGGACTGGATTGAATCCATCTACCTTTTGTAGGATTTTCTATTCAGAGGCGTTAGCCGTGATGCAGCCAGTCAATATACTCACCACAACACATCTATAGAAGTTTGTCAAAGCTTTAAATGTCATGCCAAGTCTCTGCAGACTGCTGAGGAAGTAGAGGCTCTGACAGGCTTTCTTCCCGATTTCATTTACAGTTGCATTTAGTGTGCAGATTGAAAAGCATATTTTACTTACTTTTAGCAAAGCTGGTTAAAAACAGGCAACCAGTCCAACTCAAAAATGCAGAAATCCAAACACAACTTTATAAATCCAAGATCTCAAAGCAGAAATAAGACCCAGAAATGGCAGGCAGTAAGCAGACAGCAAAAAGCCACAGAAAATACTCAAAAGAAAAAAATACCAAGGACTCTTACTACCTACACAACTACACTTTAAGATAAGTAAGGTATAGGAAGCAGGATTTAAATATACAGACTTTAATTGGGGTCTTATGCAGTCAATGATCAAGAGAGTCCGATCAGTTCCGAAAAAAACCGTAGGGAACGATGTCTGCCCCCTGCTGGCCAATCTTGGAATACACTGAGGGAGACATCCTGAGGTTAAACCTATATCAGAACAGCATCGGGTGAGAACAAACATTCCTGAAAATTCCTACCTCAATTTCCACTTTGAAATAAAATGCTTTTTTGTTCAACTCTAGGCTGCCCAAAGTTTACTCTTGATGGTGTGGTGATGAGATGTGATGGTTGGCACAGTCAAAAGTCTTTGACTGCGTGGTATCCAGTCGGCTGTGGGAAGGATGGCAGAGAGCTCTGAGAGCCAGTGGTGAAGGCATAGATATTGTGCCAGTCTCTACTGGCTGCCCTAAATTACATCGTTCGTTCATTATGCGCCGTGTCATATGATGTGATCATTCTTGGCAAATTGTTCTCCAAAAGTGGTTTGCCATTGCCTTCTTCTGGGCAGTGTCTTTACAAGATGGGAGACCCCAGTCATTACCAATACTCTTCAGAGGTTATCTGCCTGGTGTCAGTGCCAGGACCTGTGATATACACCAGCGGCTCATATGATCATCCACCACCTGCTCCCATGACTTCACTTGCCCTGATCGGGAGGCTAAGCAGGTGCCACACTCTGCCCAGGGGTGACCTGCAGGCTAGTGGAGGAACGAGTGTCTTACACCTCCTTTGGTAGAGATGTATCTCCTGTCAAAATCTGATGGCGGGGGGAAGAAGCTGTTCTTCAAATGTTGGGTGTGTGTCTTTAGGCTCCTGTGCCTCCTCCTCGATGGCAGCATTGAGAAGCGGGCACATCCTGGGTGAAGGGGATCCCTGATGACCGATGCCAGCTTTCTGAGGTGTCGCTTTTTGAAGATGTCCTCTATGCTGGGTGATGCAGCCGGCTGAGCTCAGATCGTCTGTTCAGATATCTGACGGTGGAGGGGAAGAAGCTGAGTGTGTGTCTTCAGACTCCCAGAGCCTCCTCCTCGTTAGGTGACCATACAATTTAATAAGTAGTTCAGAGGCTTGTGCACTGCTTAGCGACTGGGACACTGCCTTCAGATCCGTTACTGATCACATTGAGTCAAAGGAACTGTTCTCCTGTGCTATGACGGCATGAGTCCATGGCCCCAGTCCCGTTTACACTGGTGGTCCAGAGAACAAGTTAATGGTCTTAGGAGAGCAGTTTGAAGGACATAAAGCAGCTTCTCTGCAATGCAAGGAATCTCACATGTGTTTCGAGTGACTGGCATATTCTAATAGAAGCGGGAGCTGTGGCAGGAGGGAGTAATAACAGTCATCAGGAGGCAATCACTTGATTACGCCCTTGAAATCACTTCAGGGGCTCTGTTGCTTTTTCATTGGCAGCGCTAATGGTGGCCGATTTTATTTAGCATTGAACCTTCCATGTACTGCAGAATGTGTACGTGTTTGAATTCATTCTGTGTACCTCATCCTCTTCACTGGCTTCAACAATGGCAGGAATTTTATTTTGTGTCCTTGAGAATAACTAAACTGCAGTCTTGGGGACAAAAACCACGTTAACCCAGTCTGTTCCATAGTGATAGGTCATCTCAGGGCGGGGTCCCAAATCAAACAGGAGAAAGTCTGTAGACGCTGGAATTCCAAAGCAACTCGCATAAGACACCGGAGGAACTCAGCAGGTCAGGCAGCGTCTGTGGAAAAGAGTGCTGAAGAGGTCTTGGCCCAGACTGTCATCTGTTTATTCATTTCCAAGGATGCTGCCTGGCCTGCTGAGTTCCTCCAGTATTTTGTGTGTGTTGCTCTGTACTTTCTCGTCTTTGTGATGTACTGTATGGTGCACCTTGGTCCAGAAGAACGATGTTTCATTTGCTGGGACACATATTTATGGTTGAATAAAAGTAAACCACCTCAGATTTCCGGTTAACATATTCCTTTCCCCCCCCCCCCCACCACACTTCCCTCCATTCCCCACTCTGGCCTTTTACCCCTTCTTACCTGCCAATTACTTCCCCCTGGGTCCCCTCCTCCTTCCCTCTCTCCCATTGTCCACCCCACTCTCCTATCAGACTCTTTCCTCTCCAGCCCTTGACCATTCCCACCCAGCTGGCTTCACCTATCTCCTTCTAGCTAGCCTCATTCCCCTCCCACCACCTTTTTAGTCTGGCATCTTGCCCCTTCTTCTTCCGTCCTGATGAAGAATTTTATCCTGAAACATTGACTGCTTACTTTTTTCCATAAATACTGCCTGATCAAATGAGATCCTTCAGCATTTTGTGTGTCACAGATCAAATGTACAACAAAATATTAGGAACGATGGTATTAATTTTTCGTAAGAACATAAGACATGGGAGGCCGTTCAGCCCACTGAGTCTTCTCAGCCATTTCGTTATATATTTCCCTCTCAACCCCATTCTCCTGCCGTTTCGCTAACTCAGTGATTCAGGCCCTATAGAGTGCCGATGGAACATCTCTTCTTCAATCACCAAGCCAGCCGAGCTGCTTCGTCAGACTGCAGTTGGTTATTCAGACAATCCTCGTGCGAGGTGTTTGCCCCTAAGACACTTCAGCCCAGAGTTCAATCTTTCATGTGTTTCTGAATGATGTGACAAAATGTTAAAAATAACTCCTGGTTATTTGTTTCAGCCTGTTCTATTGCTGTCACAGGTAACTGGAATCAGAACGAACACACACACACACACACACACACTCACGCACACACACACACACACACACACACACACACACACACAGACACACACACACACACACACACACACACACACACTCACACACACACAGACACACACACTCACGCACACACACACATACACACACACTCACGCACACTATCTCTCACGCACACACATGCACACACACATTCACGCACACACACACACACTCACGCACACACACACACACACACACTCTCACACACAGACACACACACACACACACACTCTCACACACAGACACACACACACACTATGTATAGATCATCTTTGGTAACACACACAAAATTCTGTAGGAACTCAGTAGGTCAGTCAACACCTCTGGAAATGAATAAGCAGTTGATGTTTCGGGCTGAGACCCTTCATCGGGACTGAGAAGGATGGATGAGAATGACAGAATAAGAAGGTGGGGGGAGGGCAAGGAGGACAGCTATGAGGTGATAGGTGAAGCCAGGTGGGTGGGAAAGGGAAAGGGCTGGAGAGGAGGACTGTGGGAGAACGGGAAGGAAAAGGGGAAGGTGATAGGCAGGTGAGAAGAAAGAAGAGGCCAGAGTAGGTAATAGAAAAGGGAGGGGAAGGAATTTTTTAATGGAAGGAGAAGTTGATATTCACGCCATCAGGTTGGAGCATACACAGTCGAAAGATCGGGTGTTGCTCCTCCACCCTGATGATGCCCTCATCTTGGCACAAAAGGAGTCCGCGGACCAACCTGTCGGGATGGTAACGGGGATCAGAATTAAAATGTTCGGCCACCAGGAAATTCAACTTCCAGCAAATGGATCGGAAGTGCTCGATGAAGCGGTTCCCCCCCCCCCCCACCCCACTCCCACCAATTCACAACAGGTCCAACGAATGTAGAGGAGGCTGCATCACGAACACCAGACATGATAGACGACTCCAACAGATTTGTAGGTGAGGTGTTGCCTCACCTGGAAGGACTGGTTGGTGAGGGAGGAGGGGTATGGGCAGGTGTAGCACTTGGGCCACTTGCAGGGATACGAGCCGGGTGGGTGGGATTAGTGGGGAGGGGCAAACGGGGACGGAGGGAGCGATTCCCGCAGAGAGAGGAGGGAAGTAAGGATGTGTTTGGTTGGAGGTGGTGGAAGTTGTGCTGGATGCAAAGTCTCATGGGGTGTTAGATAAGGACAAGAGGAGCTCCTTCCCTCTACCAGTGATATAAAAGACAAGCAGGCAATTAATTGTTTAGCTGCAAAGAAAGTGACAGTCTAATCCAACTAGATGTTATCAGGAAGTATGTGCTGGGATTTAGACCCAGTGACCCAGTGATGGTGGAAGACCGTTGAATAGATTTCCATGTCAGGATATGAAGAACCCAAAGGTGGTGGTTCACCCCTTTTGCTCACTGCCCTTGGTCTGCCTGAAGAATAAGGGGAGATTCTCATTGAAACCTATCGACTGTTGAAAGGCCTTGACAGAGTGGATGTGGCGAGGATGTTTCCTATAGTGAGAGAGCCTAAGACCAGAGGGTACAGCCTTAAAATCGAGGGGAGTTCTAGAACAGAGATGAGGACAAATCTGTTTAGCAAGAGAGTGGTAGGCAGTGGAGACCACACTATTGATCCTGTTTGAAGTTACAATTCAAAAGGTTTGATAAGTATGCCCACAGGAAAATGAATCTCAGGATTGTATATGGGGAAATGTACGTACTTTGATCATAAATTTTACTTCTGAACTTTATTATTTAAGACGGAGGTTGATAGATTCTCGATTAGTCAGGGCATGAAGGGATACAGGGAGAAGGCAGGAGACTGGGGCTGGGAGAGAAAATGGATCAGCTGTGATGAAATGGTGGAGCAGACTCAATGGGTCACATGGCCTAATTCTGCTCCTATGTCTTGTGGTCTTATCAGCGTCAGGAGGTGTAGTTGATGATTAATAGCAGTGCACTTTGTAAACGGCACAGATTACAGTGACTGTAGTGCGTACCACTACAGTGTACACCGCACAGCGAAGTAATGGAGAAGGGAAGAGTGAACATGGAGGGTAATGGATGGAGGCGCCAATCTTACAGAAAGAATTAGCTGGACACTCTCAATGTTGCCTCCAATTGGTTGAGAGCAATATTTCGCCCTCTGAACATGGAGATCCAACAGGCCAAACTGACACACTGTGTGAGAAACCCAAATTAAAGATCAGATGCCCTGTTGTCTCAACATTTCCCCATGTAAGGGGCGGTCAGTGTTAGTAACTAACCCATTGGCTGATATAGAGTCATCGAGTCAAAGAAAAGTAAGGCACGGAAACAGGCCCTTCAGCCCATCTGGTCCATGCCGAATCATTTAAAATGCCTACTCCCATCGACCTGCACCTGGACCATAGCCTGCATTACCCCTACCATCCATGTACCTAGCCAAACTTCTCCTAAACATTGAATGTTGGAATGTTAAGAAGGATCCAGCTAGTTAGATACTTCAGGAACCTATCTACTGTTAAAGATTAAAGATTAACTGTATTTGTTACATGTACATCGAAACAACAAAGCACACCAGAGGTGAGAGTGTGGAACAAACTTTGAGAGGCTGAAGAACCTGTTTCTGTGCTGTAATGTTCTATGACTTTATACAGTGAAATGTAACATTTAGCATCAAATCGAATCAGAGGATTGTGTTGGGCAGCCCACAAGTGTTGCTATGCCTCCAGAGCTAAAATAACATGGCCTCAACATACCAACCCTAGCCCTAATCTCACCTCTATAGTGGAGTATATACTGACTGGTTGCATCATGGCCTTTGAATGGAGAATCCTACACAAAGTAATGGATACGGCCCCGTCCGTCACGGGTAAAGCCCTCTCAGCCATTGAGCACATCTACAATGCAGCCACATGAAAGTAGCATCCATCATCAAGGACCCCACTATCCAGGCCCTGCTCTCTTCTTACCGCTGCCATCAGGAAGAAGGCGTAGGAACCTCAGGACTCACACCACCAGGTTCAGGAACAGTTATCAACTCATAATCATCCGGCTCTTGAAACAAAGGGGATAACCACACTCAACTTCACTCATTCCACCACTGAACTATTCCTACAACCAATGGACTCACTCCCCAAGACTCTCCATCGCATGTTGTCAATATTTATTGTTTATTTATTTACTATTACTTTGACTTACTTTACATCAGCGGAAATTGAACCTAGTTCTGTAATAGTGTCCTGCCATGCTGCCTTAATCTGGGAAAGGATCAACACCCTCATTACCTAGAACTTGAAAGAGACTCTTTCAGCCTTGAAACTGTGCACCCTTTCAGATGGCTGTATTCTACCTCAGCTCTCTCTAGCCACCTGAGTTCCACAGCCACTGACAAACCCACACACCAATCCTACACAAACAGCGCTGAATATAGCTTCCCATTGATCTGCAGGCTCGGCAAAGTCCTGAAGCAAGGATGTAATGTTGAGGTTTTATAAAACACTGGCGAGGCCTCACTTGGAGTGCTGAGAGCAGTTTTGGGCTCCTTTTCCCAGAAAGGATGTGCTGACACTGGAGACGGTTCAAAGGTGGTTCATGAAAACGATTCTGGGATTGAAAGGCTTGTCATAAGAGGAGCGTTTGTTGGCTCTGGACCTCTACTCACTGGAATTCAGAAGAATGAGGGATGACCTCATTGAAGCCTATCGAATGTTGTTAGGCCTTGGTAGAGTGGATGTTTCTCATGGTGGAGGAGACTAAGACCAGAGGATGTACCATCGGAATAGAGGGGCGTCCTTTCAGTATGGAGATGAGGAGGAATTTCTTTAGCCAGAGAATGGTGAATCTGTGGAATTCGTTGCCACAGACAGCAATGTAGGCCAAGTCATTGGGTATATTTAAGGCAGAGATCAATAGTTTCGTGATTAGTCAGGGCATGAAAGGATATGGGGAGAAGGCAGGAGACTGGGGCCAAGAAGGAAACTGGATCAGCCGTGTTGAAATGGCAGAGGAGACTCGATGGGCCAAATGGCCTGATTCTGCTCCTCTACCTTATGGTGTGTGAACTGCATAGACCTGTATGCGGACCAGAGTACCTGCCAGGAGCGCAGAGCAGCTTGGCTGAAATCTGTCATCCCGTGTTCCCATCAACATCCCACCAGGACGCCTTTCAGTTCTACTTAGCCCGCCAGCTCCTTCAGTCCTTGCGTGAGCCGGATTAGAGCCATGTGCCTGGTCACCAAGCACCCATGTTTGAGGAAGGGGACCGCCTTTCCTCAGCAACGGCTCCACAACAGATTAAGTCATTATTCATCTCCAACTGTGGAAATTGGAAGACTAAAATAGAATCAGGAAGTACTGGAAACACATCTGAGTGGCAAGATGCAGAATTAACTTTTCAGGTCAATGACTTCTCTTCACAGCCGATTATCTCGGATTTGCTTTGGAGAAGTGCTGCCATTGTGACTGACTGTTACAGTGCTGCATTGGTGAACGGGAAGTTACAGGATTCCAGTGTAAGGTCCTGTATAGAAAGGCTGGCTCCTGGCTTCAAACTCACACTGTTCAAGCTGGTTAAGTGCCACAGACTGCAGCCATCACCTACCAGTTGGTGCAATGCTCTACCTAAACCCAAGAGATTCTGAAAACGCTGAACCTGGGTGTTGCTACGTCTGGAGGCCTGAGTTCGAAGGAATGACTGAATAGGTTAGGACTTTATACCTTAGAGCATAGATGATTGAGAGGAGATTTGATGGAAGTTTACAAAATTTTGAAGGGTAAAGGTAGGGTAAATGCAAGCAGGCTTTTTCCAGAGGTCATGGGTTAAGGGTGAAAGGTGAAAAGTTTAAAGGGAAACATGAGGGGAAACTTCACTCAGAGGGCGGTGAGAGTGTGGAATGAGCTGCCAGCGTAAGTGGTGCATGGGAGCTCAATTTCAATGTTTAAGAGAAGTTCGGATGGATACATGGAAGGGAGCGGTATAGAGGACGATGGGAGTAGGTATTTTATACAGTCTAGATGGGCCAAAGGGCCTGTTTCTGTGCTGTACTTTTCTGTTGTTACGTACCCCGTAACTGGGTGTCTGACCAGCAGAGAAAGAAGAATCCGTTGGAGTCTGGTGGTACCAAACTAAAGGTGTTTATTAGTAAACTACACAATACAATATCAAAAATGCAAATATACATATAAAACAAGTTAGCAGTAATAAACCTAGAAGTGTAGGAATAATAATAATCAATAATAAACAAGCTCTATCGATGTCTAGGGGTAAATGAATTGTCATAGGAAAGTATAGAGTTCAGTTCATAAATGCTGAGGTGGTTATGGTTGTTGTATTGAAATCGTTGGAGAGAGAGAGAGCGAGCGAGAGGTAACAGCTACAGCAAGCAAACCTTCCGTTGCTTTCTTAATCCGTTGTATCGTTGTGGTCATTCAGATATGACCCCTCCGTCCTTCTGCTAGACCGTTCTCCTGTGGTGGACTCGTCACTCTGGCATGAGTGGACACACACACACGTCCCCACCGGCCCTGCTGTAACACTGTGAGCTTTACTGACCGATCTCCTGGTTCGGTCTCCGAAGCCCCCACCTTTCTGTGGGCTCCCAACACTCAGTCAGTGTCCACTGGTGTGTCTGAAGGGTGTCTCTCCAGACCTGTCTTTTATCCCCACTCACGGGGTCTCAGCTATCCATCAACTCTGAATGACCGTGTCCATCAAATCAGGCCACTCCTGCTATCTCCTGAGGAATGTTAACGAGCAAAGTAAAGTCCTTGTAGTGGAAGGTAAATAATCCAGGAAGAGTCAAAATACAGTAAATCAACAGTCTCTCTCCCCCTCTTATCTGCAGCAGGTGTTCTTGCCTGGGCTTTATCTCTCTCTCTCAATAGCAGCATAACAACAGTAATAGTTCGTGGTTCTCAGAAGGGGGGGGTGAAATGATTAACTCTGCACCCCATTGTCCATCAGGTCTGTCCATCACTCATAACATTGTGAATCTCTGAAAATTCAGCACAACACATAAACAAAATGTTGGGGGAACTCAGCAGGTCAGGCAACATCCATGGACATGAACAAATGGTCAATCTTTTAGGCTGAGACCCTTCGGGCTGAAACATTGACTGTTTATTCCTCTCCGTAGATATTGCCTGAGCTGCTGATTTCCTCCAGTATCTTGTGTGGGTTACAATACCCTACCTCCCTTGTGCTCTCCGTGCTCTCGTCTCAGTCCATTGGACCGGAAGAGCCTTAGCAGAATTAGGCCATTCGGCCCATTGAGACTGCACCACCATTCATTCCATCATGGCTGATTTATTCTCTCTCTCACCCCCAATCTCTTGCTTTCAATAGGTTTCAATTAATATGAGAGAAATGTATACAATATACATCCTGAAATTTTTTCCCATAACCTTTGAAGCCCTGACTAATCAGGAACCTATTAACCTTCGTCTTAAATACACTCAACGATCTGGCCTCCACAGGCCCATGTGGTAACAAATTCCACAGATCCGTCACCCTCTGGCTAAAGGAATTCCTCCTCATCTCTGCTCTAAATTTATCTCCCTCTATTCTGTGGCTGTGCTGTCTGGTTCTGGACTCCACCACGATTGAAAATATCCTCCGCACATCCACTCTATCTAAGCCTTTCAGCATTTGATAGGTTTCAGTAAGATTACCCCCTTCATTCTTCTAAACTCCAGTGAGCCATCAGACTCCTCATACGATAAGTCCTTCCTTCTCAGAATCATTCTTGAACCCTCTCCAATGTCAGCAAATCCTTTCTCAAATGAGGCGCCCAAAACTGCTCACGACCGTCCCTTACCGACAAAGCACGGAGATGTGCCCTGAATATAAACTGCATGATTAAGCTCTTGAAAAAGAAATGGAATTGTTTTGTTACAAACTGTCGCTTGGATCCCCAGCTCCAGAACAGAACTCCTGGTGGAAGCTCTGAGCAATTATCAGAGAAGCCATCGACAGAACCTAGCCTGTGTACCGATGGGTATGGTATCAAATGAATGGTTTTAGATTAGAATCTAAATGCAATTACAGAACTAAAAGCTATTTTTCAGCAAAGTAGCTGTGTCAGGGAACATTAATATGATATATCAAAGCAGTTCCCGGCACCTTCAGTATCCCCACATCTTAGATCTCTCTGCGTAGTTCCCAGTAATTGTTTCAGTCCCCACATAGTATCAGTTGGATGTCAACATGACTTGGGTTTTAAAGCGTGCCTAGGATTCTGAAATTGCACTGGGAAAACTATTTTAAAAATGCATTCAAGAAGGCAGAGGAAGAGAGGCCTGACTATTTCTCTAAGGAGGAAGGCTCAAGCCTCTGTGTGCATACGGTATACAGACTGTTGCTGGTAATACACTGAGCTGTTGTTCTCCCAGGTAACGAATCCTCGGGTGTCAGCTTGCCGGCTGATGCATTGCCTGGTGCCGATGCTTTCAAAGGTAACAGTCCCTCAGAAACCCATTTCCCCTGGAACACGTCTGTTTCCCAGGTGATGGACGCTAAAGTGACCGTGTCCAAGGTAACATCTCTCAGGTGTCTGTTTCCCAGGTGACCGTATCCCGGGTAACATCTCTTGGGGGATTTGTTACTCAGGTGATGGGCCCTTAGGTGACTCTGATCGCTGAGAATAGAGAATGTCTTCCAGGTCACTGCGAGGACATCCTAACTTCATGTCGCAAGATCTGTAAGACCCAGGAAATTGCTGAGATCTTGATTCATGCTTTTGCTCTCTCAATCCACAGTCCAGAGGCTTAGTAGTGATTAGGATGAATAGGAAAGGATATGAGTTTGACGCTGTGGTGTTCGCTGAGCTTGGCGACTAGCTTGCAGACGTTTCACCTCCAGTCGGGGTGACATCCTCAGTGCGCAGCTGTTGGTGTTTCAGCCTGGGAGTGCTCGTGTTTATATACGCCCCCATTTGCTTTCCTCAGTCCAGATTGTCTACCCCTCTGGTTGACCTTTGAATTCTATTGGCTCGTAGTTCTTTGGCTCTTAGGGATATGAAGTGCTATGAGTTGATGATTCGTGACCTATTTTGATAACCTTCTTGAGAAACACACACAAGATGCTGGAGGAACTCAGCAGATCAGACAGCGCCCATGGAAATGAATAAACAGTCAGCGCTTCAGATCTTGGGAAGCTCTTGCCGTATGGGCGATGAAGTCAGATTCCCGGTCTGTGCTGACACACAGTGCTACCAGTATTGAAACTCCCAGCATGCTCCTTAGCAATGGACCATGGGATTTTCCTCTGGATTTCCTGTTCTGTGTGTGGGAGTTTAACATCTTCACTTGAGTTTGTGGGAATGGAGAGGGTATAAAATCTTTAGAAAGCCAGGCGGCATCAGAGAAGATTTGCAGGAAACAGCTTGGATTAGAGACCATGTTTCATGAGGAACTATTGAGCAAGCTAAGTCTTTTCTCTTTGGAGTGAAGGAGGATGAGAGGTTACTTGAAAGAGGTGTACAAGATGGTAAGAAGCGCAGATCGAATAGACAACGAGACTTTTCCCCGGGGGCAAACCATTCCCCAGAAATGACAAATACCAGGGAGAATAATTTTAAGGTTTTCCTTGAAGAGTACTGTACTGGGAGCATTATAAGTAGTTCTGGCCCATCATATAAGAAAAGTTGAGCTGGCATTAGAGATGGTCCAGAGGAGGTTCACAAGAATGAATGCAGGAATGAAGAAGTTAATGTATGAGGAGTATTTGATGACTCTGGGACTGTATCCATTGCATTTCAGAAGAATAATGAAAGGCCTAAATGGAGTAGATGTGGAGAGGGTATTTCCTACGGTCAGGTCCTAGACTCCCCGTACTACAGGAAACTAGCTTTCAAAGTCCACTCTATCCAGGCCTTTCAATATTCAATATTGCTTTTGCCTAACATTGTATTTGCCTTTCTCGCCACTGACTTAACCTACAATTTAACCTTTAGGGAACCCTGTACCAGGACTCCCAAGTCACACTACATGTGGACAGTCTGATATGCTTGAGGCTGTGGTGGCCAGTGCTATCATGTTTGCTGTTGTGTGCTGGGGCAGCAGGCTGAGGGGAGCAGACACCAACAGAATCAACAAACTCATTCGTAAGGCCAGTGATGTTGTGGGGGTGGAACTGGACTCTCTGACGGTGGTGTCTGAAAAGAGGATGCTGTCCAAGTTGCATGCCATCTTGGACAATGTCTCCCATCCACTCCATAATGTACTGGTTAGGCACAGGAGTACGTTCAGCCAGAGACTCATTCCACCGAGATGTAACACTGAGCGTCATAGGAAGTCATTCCTGCCTGTGGCCATCAAACTTTACAAATCCTCCCTCGGAGTGTCAGACATCCTGAGCCAATAGCCTGGTCCTCGACTTACTTCCACTGGGCATGATTAACTTAATATTATTTAACTATTTTTTGTTTTATATTGCTATATCTCTACACTATTCTTGGTTGGTGCGACTGTAACAAAACCCAATTTCCCTCGGGAGCAATAAAGTATATCTGTCTGTCTGTCTGTCTGTTGAGAAGAACTTCAGCCCTA
Organism: Hemitrygon akajei; assembly: GCF_048418815.1. Lineage (NCBI taxonomy): Eukaryota > Metazoa > Chordata > Chondrichthyes > Myliobatiformes > Dasyatidae > Hemitrygon > Hemitrygon akajei. The sequence continues at coordinate 103,067,820 of NC_133135.1, read as the reverse complement.
AGTTTCCCAAGAGCCTTCACCACTGAGGGTTTCCTTTTCCCCAGGCGGGGGGCGGGGGGGGGGTTGTTGTGGGCTATTTATTATGATACTTCAGGGACACGTTGTCCTCGTGTATTCGGAGAAGGCACACCCCTTGCATCAACACTTCTCAGTGTCTGCAGTCCTTATCTCTCCCTGAACCAGGACAGAAACTGCGAAGAGTCATTAATATTTACCTTGAGCACGTTGAGTCTGTCTGATAGGAACTGACATTTCACTGTTCCTTGTGAGAGAGACTAATTCATTCTTCACCCTCATGAAAACTTCAGCATGTTTTTAAATCATTCATACTGCCTTCTCCAAGAGGCAGAATATTGGACTGTCAGAATTTAATAAATGTTTTGAAAGTTCTACATTAATCAGTAAGAGCCATCATTACTTAGGGTCTGAAATAGTGTTTGGAAACTGATCCCTTTTTGGCCGGACGATATCCCAACAGTAATGAAGGTTCTGCTGATGAATTGGTTGGTCCATGTTTTCATTTTGTGCAGATTTCAACTTCTAAATATCTGAATGATGAATAGTTGTATCGTCTTCAAGTTACATGTAACGTTGTGCTCTCTCAGAGACCATGGGCATGATGAACAGGTCTTCATGTCAAAGTTCATCTCTGGTTGGGTTGAGTTGTTCTCGGATCTTGGCAATTTACTAGCAAATGTTTCATCACCATATGAGGAGACTTCATCAGTGCGCTGTTAATTGTGATATGTCCTCCAAATGCTTGACCTTATCAATCAGCTGATTGATTATCATTACGGAAGCTCAGTTGTGATGTGGGGAGGAAATCTCATTGCTGATTTGTTGCATGGCGAACTTAATGTGTTGTGGCCTGGAATTTTGCCCACGTTGGCTCTTAAATGGGATCGAAGTTTCCATGTCTGTTTGCAGAATTATTTGCGGAAAACCACACTTCTAGGAATTCTCTCGCATGCCGCATGCTTGCTTGTGCTGTGGCTTTCACTGTTGCCCAGTCAAATTTGTGCCCCTCTCGATCTTCAATCCAGAAGTGTGGGCTTTCCATGAATAATTCTGTAAACAAACATGTAGACCTCGATCCTATTTATGAGCTGATTCCAGACCACAAGGCACGAAGTTCGCCACACAAACAATCAGTGATGAGATGCCCTCCCAAGATCACAATTGAATTTCCGTAATGACAACCAATCAGCTGATTGATTAGTATGTAAAGGTCAAGCATTTGGAGGACATATCACAATTAACAGCGCACTGACGACGTCTCCTCATATGGTGATGAAACGTCTGCAAGTGAATTGTCAAGATTGGAGAACACTCAACCCAGCCATCAAACACCCGAGCTGCAGGTTTTATGAATTATTTCCCAAGTACATCTCTTCCTGGTCCTGGGTGAAGTCGCGTGTGTCCGGAACGCACTGATAAATCTATATCGGTGGGGTGGGGGTGGTGATGGAGTGGGTTCATTCTCCAGAACTGCAGTGTGCCAGCACACCGCTGGAGGAGATACTCGTTGGGACAAGGATAATGTGATGGCATGTTTTCAGACTGAGCTCCTCCACTCCTTGTCTTGATCTTTTTTTTGTACTGTGTTGGTGCTACATCTGAAGGGGAGTCATTGTAAGTTCAAAGTAAGTTTACTATCAAAGTACATCAATGTCGCCATATAGTGCCCATTGTTCAAAGTTCAAAGTAAGTTTATTATCAAAGTACATATATGTCACCATAAATAACCCTGAGATTCCTTTTCTTGCGGGCATGCTCAGTAAATCCAATAGCCATAACAGGATCAATGAAAGACCACACCAATGGGAGTGGGCAACCAGTATGCAAAAGCCAACAAGCTGTGCAAATACAAAGGAAAAAAAAAAGAAATAGTAATAAATAAATAAGGAATAGATATCGAGAACGTGAGATAAAGAGTCCTTGAAAGTGAGGCCATAGGTTGTGGGAACAATACAGTGATGGGGCAAATGATGTTGAGAGAAGTTATCCCTTTAGGTTCAATAGCCTGATGGTTGAGGGGTAGTATCTGCTCCTGAACCGGATGGTTCCTGTCCTGAGGCTCCTGTACTTCCTTACTGATGGTAGCAGTGAGAAGGGAGGATGAACTGGGTGGTGGGAGTTCCTGATAATGGATATTGCTTTCTTGTCACAGCGCACACTGCAATACAGGCCTTCACAGTAGAACAAAGAAATACAATAGAATCAATGGAAAACTACACACAAAGACTGACAACCAATGGGCAAAAGAAGACAAACTCTAAATACAAAATAGAATCAATGAATAATAATTAATCAAAAGTAAATAAATAATACTGAAATCATGAGTCGCAAAGTCCTTGAAAGTAAGTCCATAAGTTGTGTTCAGAGATCAGTTCAGTGTTGAGGTGAGTGAAGTTACCCACACCGGTTCAGGAGCCTGATGGTTGTGGGGTAATAACTGTTCCTGAACCTGGTGGTGTGAGACCTGAGGCTCATTGTGGTGAGTGAAGTTATCCACACCGGTTCAGGAGGCTGATGGTTGTGGGGTAATAACTGTTCCTGAACCTGGTGGTGTGGGATCTGAGGCTCATTGTGCTGAGTGAAGTTATCCACACCGGTTCAGAAGCCTGATGGTTGTGGGGTAATAACTTCCTGAACCTGGTGGTGTGGGACCTGAGGCTCTTGTACCTTCATCCTGATGGCAGCAGTGAGAAGAGAGCTTGCCCAAGATTGCAGGGGTCCTTAATGATGGCTGCTGCTTTCTTATGGTAGCACTTCTCATAGATGTACTCATTGGTGGGGAACCCGTGGTAGACCGGGTTATATCCAGCGCTTTTTACAGGCATTTCTATTCTTGTACTTTGCTGTTTCCATACCAGGCTGTGATGCAAGCAGTCAGAATACTCTCCACTGTGCATCAATAGAAGATCTTCAAAGTTTTAAATGTTCAACACATCAAGTGAATGTATATAATCAGACAAGACGTTTCTCTGAATGAGGGTGTAAAGCACAGTGGTACACATAACACACAATAACTGTGGAAAGAAGGATAAAATGTCAAAATGAGTAACACAGAGATCAACAAAGTAAAGTGCATAAATTAAATATTGTCAGGTACAGCACAAATTATCCGGTGACATTTCGAATGTGATGCGGCAGGGAGTTCAGAAATCTAATGGCCTGAGGGAAGAAACTGTTTCCCACCCTGACCGTTCTCGTCTTTATGCATCGGAGTCTCCTGCCTGATGGTAGAAAGTCAAAGAGGATGCTGGATGGATGGGTGGCATCTCAGAAGATCTATGAATCTTGGAAGACTCATGTGGCGAGTTTCTTACACAAAGTGGTGGGTGTCTGAAATTCACTGCCAGAGGGACGGGGAAAGCAGGTATGACAAGGAAGTCTAAGAGGCTGTTAACAAGACACCTGGGCAGGTAGGAAATGGAAGGATATGGACCAGAGGCAGCAGATAATGCAGTTTAAATTGGCGTCATGTTAGGCACAGACGTGGTGGGCTAAGATCAGCTCGATGCCACAAGATACAGGAGCAGGCTTGGGCCATTCAGCCCATTGAGCCTGCTCTGTCTTTCCATCAGGACTGATTTATTATCCCTCTCAACCTCATTCTCCTGCCTTCTCTTTGTATGCTGATCAAGAACCTGTTCTGCAGGGGATGATTGGTCTTTGGCAAGGAGAAGAGTGAATCTGTGGTCACGGACAGGGAACACATTGGGAGGAAAACCCCACACAAGCCCTGTGGCCTGGATTGTAACGGGATTTATAGGACTATGTGCAGATTCAGAAAATGCATGGAGACCTCAGCACCATTCATATCTGATCATAGCTGCTCTAACTTGGTGAGGAGGAGGAACATTTAGGAGGCTGAAAGAGTTACAGAGAGCTCTTTCAGGCAAGTGGTCACATCAAAGGTTCAGTCGGGCAGATAGGTGGCTATCAGGAGGTAGAGCAGGGGTGTCCTGCGGCTGACCCCTCAAAGGAATAATACCGTGTTGGAAGGGTGGAATGGCCTCTGGAGAGAAAATGACAGCAGCAGCCGATAACTGGCACTGTCGTACAGCAGAGTAGGGCAAGGAGTTCTGGAATTAGAATTGGTTGAATATTTTCATGTTTCATTAGGTATAGTTAAGGGAGAGGCTGATAGATTCTTGATTCGTTCTGGTGTGAAGGGATAGAGGGAGAAGGCGGGAGATAGGCGCTCAGAAGAAAGATGGATCAGCCATGATGAAATGGCAGAGCAGACTTAATGGGCCAAATAGCCTAATTCCACTCGTATATCTTAAGGTCTTATTATCTTCTGGCACCAAGACACACTGCAAAGCTTGCCTTGCACATTGTTCACACAGATCGGGTCATTACATTGTTCATTGAGGCAGAACAAGGTAAAACAATAACAGAATGCAGAATAAAGAGCCACAGCGTCGGAGAAAGTGCAGTGCAGGTAAATATAACATAGAAGATCATAATGAGGCACACTGTGAGGTCAAGAGGCCATCTCATCACACACCAAAGAATCCAGATCATAGTCAGAGCAAAAATAGATCAACCATGATTGAACGGAGGAGCAGTTCGATGGGCTGAATGACTTCTGGTATTATTTCGGCAGTGTAGAAGTTGTCATGGGTGGTGGGTTGGAGATACGTCGCTACCAAAGGAGGTGTAAGGCGCTCCTTTCCTCCGCTAGCTTGCAGGCTACCCTCGGGGAAGACGTAGCACCTGCTTAGCCCCCCACACCTCTCCCTCACCTCACTGCCTGGTATGGTGGTGGAGAGAAATACATTGGAGACTTTTAAGAGATGTTTGGATTGGCACATGGATGTGAGGAAGATGGAGGGATACGGACATGGTGTAGGGAGGAGGGATTTGTGTTTGGGTGTTTTTGATTTACTTTTCAGCTGGTTTGGCACAACATTGTGGGCTGAATGACCTGTTCCTGTGCTGAACTGGTCTATGTTTCAAGCAGGTTGTAGATGGCTGTAGGTCCTGGTTGTGACGCCAGGCAGACAATCTCTGAAGATTGTCAGAGATTGATAATGGCTGGGGTCGCCCATCTTGTAAAGACACTGCCCAGAAGGCGGCAATGGCAAACCACTTGTGTATAAAACTTTGCCAAGAACAATCATGGTCCTGATTGCTCATGTCATGTAACATAACACATAATGATAATGATGATATAGCTCCATCAATCCCATCCACTGCGTGACACTTCCAGGTAGAGGAGTGATATTGCTCCGGCCCCGGCGTACTTTAATGGACTTCCCTGACTTGTCTTTGGGATCACTGTCCACACTGCCCTCAGCGTCGTCCTGCTGATCTTCGACAGCACGGTCTGTTGCTTTTATATCTATGCTTGCAGATTGATGGCTTGCTTCAGGAGATATTACACACTACTCCCATGTCAGACTGAAAGGCTGCTGTTCACCTGAGGTGAAAAACACATACTCCGTGTTCCTTCTGGAGAGCTGACCTCATTTGTCACTCACTACATTGTGTTCAACCAGTCCTCGGAATCCGATCGTCTTGTCCCAGCAGCCCGTCTCCTCAGCTCCAGAAACCCGTGACCCCCTCTTATAGCACAGTGTAGCTCCTTCAGCCCACCATGATTTTTTAACTTACTCTAAGAGCAATCTAACCCTTCCTTCCCACATATTCCTCCATTTTTTTTTATCATCCATGTGCTGATTTGTGAGTATTTTAAATATCCCTAATCTATCTGTCTCTACCACACCTCTGGCAGTGGTTTCCACAGACCCATCACTCTCTGCGTAATAAAACTTGCATCTAACATCCACTGCTATACTTTCCTCCAGTCACCTTAGAATCATGCCCCCTTGTACTAGCCACTTCCACCGTGGCAAAACATCTCTGACTGTACACCTGTTCTTACCACTTATCATCTTGCACGCCCCGATTAGGTTATCTCTCACTCTCCTTCATTCCAAAGCGAAAAGCCCTATCTCGGTCACTCTATCCTCAGAAGACATGCCTTCTTGTCCGGGCCGTGTGCTGGTAAATGCCCTCTGCAGCCTCTCTAAAGCTTCCACATCTTTCCTATAATGAGGGGACCAGAGCCAAACACAACCAAGGCCGGTCTAATCAGGGTTTTAGCGAGCTGCAACGTTACCTCACAGCTCTTGAACTCAGTCCGCCGGCTAATGAAGACCAGCTCACTGTACACATTCTTAACAACCCTATCAACTTGCTGGGTAATTCTGAGAGATTTGTGGACGTAGATCCCAAGATCACCCTGTTCCTCTATACCATTAAGAATCCTGCCACTAACCCCATACCTTACCTTCAAATGTGACTGTGACTTCATCATGGTTTGTTCATCTAATGCACCCATGTGTGCCCTTTTGTAAGAGTAACTGCCCATCTCTGGCCATGATCTAATTCTCGAGGTCCAACCACACCAGCACCATCACCTCTAGTGGGGATCTATTGCTAACCATTTACCGCAAACAAACAGACCATCACCTCGGTCCGAGGTCTATCCTCGACCCCTTCTACACACACCACACACACACACACACACACACACACACACACACACACACACACACACACACACACACACACACACACACACACACACACACACACACACACACACACACACACACCCTGAAAAACCCCAGCTGAACTCTCGCTACTCTCACACTGCACCCTGTGGATTTCTTGCCCTTGGCCATCCTGACTACAGACAACTCTGCCGCACTGTGTGTCTGTGAACACCTAAACTGCATCAATTTCACACTGCGACCCGTCCCTCAGCTGCTTTCCCCACTCCACAAATAATCTGATTTCTGATAACGGAGCTCTTCAGATCCGTGAATCTGGTATTGCCTGCTAACAATCTTCAGCAAACCTCAAACTCTTCTCCTCCTTGCCCCAGAGCATAATGATCGAGTGTTTCATTCGCAGGAAGGGTGGAAACTGCTTGTGGTGTGTTCAGCACATTCTCCAGAGTCTCATTTGAGAGCTTGATGCATGTTACAATCATCTGTCCTTGTGGCTAAGAAAATACAATAACATTCTTGCTTTCATCTTCTATTGCAATGTTTATAATGTAAAATTTGTCCCTGTAATTTTGGTTGATTATTTGAAAGCCCAAATGTGTTGGCATCTCTCTTTCAAGGACTCTTTACAGGGCATGGTTTCAGTATTATCTTTTGCACATATTGTCTTCTAAGTATTTTTGTCAGTCTTTGTTTATCTATCGTTTTTCATCGAGTCAAATGTATTCCTTTATTTTTCTTGAATGAGCCTGTAAGAAAATGAATCTCAGGGTTGTATTTGGTAACGTGTGTGTACTTCGATAATAAATTTACTTTGAACTCAAATTCGAGTTTAATTATCATTCAACCAGTCATGAACACAGCTGAACAAAACGGCGTTCCCCTGGAGCCAAAGTGCAAAACATGCACAGCACATTCAAAATAGTGAGCAACAAAATATAGTCACACAAAAAACAAAGTTGTATAGTCCGGGACCCCTGAGTGACATCCCGCAAATTGATTGTACACAGAGCCACTGCAATCCAGCCTGTCATTCCACTGACTGAACACTGGAGGGCAGCACCACAGGAGAGGCCGGCCCCAAACCTATACTATACTGCCTCTGATGTCTCTCTCCTGGACTGAAGCAGCAGGCACACCCACAGCTTGAGGTCTAGTCCTCACTACAACTGAGGCTACGCAGCTCTAATGCTGCCTGTCACGCCACCAAACAAGGGAAAGAGGCCTAAAGCATCTGACATTTTCAATGCCAACAGGGTCTTGCGATCGCAAGAGAAATGATCCTCATGAGCATTTAGTTTGCTTCATAGGTAAAGGAGCTGAACGTCACGTTTGCTGTACGTTAAACATCTTTGCTAACATTGTGTCTCCAGCTGTCTTTCTGAGACCCCTGGTATACTGACCACGGAGAGCATTCTGACGGGCTGCATCACCGTTAGGGTTAGGTACCTCTGCACAGGGTTGAAATAAGCTACAGAAAGAATAATCGGATGGCAGAGGGAAAGAAGCTGTCCCTGAATTGTTGAGTGTGTGCCTTCAGGCATCTGTACCTCCTCCCTGATGGTAACAGTGAGAAGAGGGCATGCCCTGGGTGATGAGGAGGGTCGTTAATGATGGACGCTGCCTTTTTGAGGCATTGCTCCTTGAGCTGTCCTGGGTACTACAAAGACTAGTGACAGAGCTGACTGGATTTACAACTATCTGCAGCTTACTTTGATCCTGTGCCATAGCGTCCTGCGTACCAGACGGTGATACACCCAGTTCGAAAGCCTTCCAGAGTACATCTGTAGAAATGTAAGTGTTTTAGGTGACAAACCAAATCTGAAACTCCTAATGAAATATAGCCACTGTATTGCCTTCTTTCTAATTACATCGATATGTTGGGACCAGGTTAGAGATATTCACACCCAGGAGCCTGAAATTGCTCAATCCTTCCACTTCTGATTCCTCTATAAGGACTGGTTTGTGTTCCTTCATCTTATCCTTTGGCCGTACTGATATTGAGTGCAAGGTTACTGCTGTGACACCACCCAACTACCTGAAATATCCTGCCCCTGTATGGCCTCTCATCACCATCTGAGATTCTGCCACCATGGTCAGCAAATCTATAGATGGGATTTGAGCTGTGGCTAGCCACACAGTCATGGGTATAGAGAGGGTAGAGCAGTGGGCTAAACACACGCCCCTGAGGGCGTCGGTGTTGATCGTCAGCAGGGAGGATATGTTATCACCGATCCACACAGACTGTGGTCTTCCGGTTAGGAAGTCGAGGATCCAGTTGCAGAGGGAGGTACAGAGGACCAGATTCTGCAGCCTTTCAATCAGAATTGTAGGAATGATTGTATTAAACACCGAGCCGTAATCAATAAACAGCATCCTGACGTAGGTATTTGTATTGTCCAAGGCTGCGTGGAGAGCCAGTGAGATTGCATCCACTGTAGACCTATTGTGGTGATAGGCAAACTGCAGTGGATCCAGCTCCTTGCAGAGACAGCAGTAAGTTCAAGTCATAACCAAGATCTCAAAGCACTTCATCACCATAGATGTGAGTGCTACTCATTAAGGTAGATCACCTTGCTATCCTAGGGCACTGGTATAATTGTTGCCCTTCAGCCAGTGGGAACTCCTGACCGCAACACTGGGGCTGAAAATGTCTCTGAATACTCCCGCCGGTTGGTTAACACAGGTTATCAGAACCCCACGAGGTACTCCATCAGGTCCTGTAGCCTGATGTCAGCCTGAGGGCGGAGGGTGGGTACCAGGACTGAAGTGGAGGGTAGGAAAAAGGAGGAGAGGTGTGGCTGGAGGGAGGTTAAACAAACATATACTCCAAAATAATCAGGAACCCCCCCCCCCCCACACACACACACACAAACTAACTCATAGAACATGGGCCTTGCGGTCATCCCACAGATCATGTGACCACCTGTGAATCATGTGACAGTCCCATCGATCACATGGCCATCCTGAGATCTTTGATTTTTCCTCTGAAGGGACAGCCAGGTCTGAGGGGCCGAATGGCCCGCCTCTGCTGCTGGTGTGTGTCACTAACCAAGCAAGTGGAGACTGCTTGCAGCAGAGAACCCAGCACGTGAGCAGATGAGAATGACTTCCTTCTCAACATGTAGTTCAGCAACATAGATGCTCCGATATTCATCGCCATGATGATAACGATAACATCAAACACTGCTTCAAGGAACAAAGGGGCCCCACTGATAGGTGGTGAAGGAAATATTGGGATGTGAAGGTATATGATGAGCACAGAGTGGCCTCAAGGCCCTTTCCGCAGAGAAAAGGCACAATGCAGCTCCGATCCCACA